>NW_025726895.1:0-48752 GCF_021461385.2 Schistocerca piceifrons | reverse complement strand
GTATGGTTGGTTCTGAGGAAGAGTGTGTGACAGTGCCGTGCCGTCCATGTTCGTGTGCCCTCCCATTGTGTGTATGCTATTGTCTGTGTACTTGAATGATGTATGTAGGTGTTAGTGGACGTGTTTTACCAGTGGGGGGAAATGGATCGTCGATAGTTGGCGTCACTCTGTCACGGTCGAGATGACGCACCCTCCGTACAGAAAGGTGTCGGGAAAGTGTGTGTGTGTGTGTGTGTGTGTGTGTGTGTGTGTGTGTGTGTGTGCGTGCGTGCGTCCGTGAATTGGCAGTGTTTGGAGGTGGGCGTGCCCTGCATGTGGCCCGGAAGGCTGTTCGTTTGGCGGTAGTGTTGTGTGGACAGGGGAGGGGCATGCGTAACGCTGCTGGCATGGCATTTCGGGAGATGGGAGGGGGCAAACGAGGAAACGAGGAGCGGCGGCCAAAGACGGGACGGGGAGGGGCGCGGTGTGGGTGGCTTGCGCCTGTGCTCGGCGTTGTGGTTTGTGCAAAAGAGGAGGAGAAAAACAATGAGTTGCCAGGGAGGGGAGCGGTGTTGTGTTGTGGTTGTCGTGGTGTAGCCGCAGACGCGGCTGTCAGTGAACGTGGCGAGACGGACGGATGCGCGGAGGGGCGGGGGCGGCGCATTTCGCCGGTGCCGTGCCGTGCCGTGCCATGCCATGCCTGAAAGCCGCGTGGTCGCTGTGTTGTTGGTGGCGTGGGGGCGAGGAGAGTACCGTACGGGTGTGCTTGTGCGCCGGAAATGGCACACTGCGCCTGCCCGTCTTGGAGGCTGATGGCTGTGGTGTGGAAATGGGGCGCGGTGATGTTGAAGCAGTTGAAGAACAGAAAAGAAACCAAGAAGAAAACGGAAGGCGTGATGCGGCGGTGGTGGTGAGAGCGGGAAAAACAAAACAAAACAAAAAAAAAGAAAGAAAAAAAAACAACAAGAAAAAAGAAGGAAAAACAACAAGAAACAAAAAAAGAAAACAAAAAGTCTATCAATATTAAAATGTAAATGGAAATGGAAATGGAAATGGACCCAGGTATAACCTCCCTGCACAAATAGCAGAGAGTCCGATGATAATAAAAATGTGCCAGAATGTTAACGTCCCTACAAAACAAACCCAACGATAATATTAATGAAAGAATGAACCGTATGTAACATTGCAACAGACATAATGGAACCTGATAAATTGTATAAGGGCAGCAGCGTTGACCTTTGGCCCTGTATTCAGAATAAAAAGAGCCAAAGATCGTTACCCCAATGAAAAAGACACTGAAACACGTATGTAACATAGCAGCGATGGCGAGACATTGTAGCATCTGTGACCAGAGAGTTTGCGCTGGACCGCGCGAGTGTTGCGAGCGGTTCTCAGTCAGTCAGTCAGTCAGTCAGTCAGTCAGTCAGTCGTTGCGAGTCTGTAGCTCTGTCTAGTTGAGGGCTGTACTCTGTCAGTAGTCGTCGCGTGCAGTACGCTAATAGTCGTCATGCAGAGCGGTCGGTCAGTAGTAGCAGCCGAGTGCGGTTGTGTGATGTAGGCGGTCGGCAACACTGGTCAAGATGGTGAAGGAGGTATACTGTTAATTAATATAATCATTAGATAATGAAAAATTATATTTATTGTAATTAATTCTCCAACAAGTTCCCCAAAAATAATTTTTATTTCAAAAGCATTTTTCAAAAATGTAATGTTTTATTGAACTAAAGAGTTCGTTGCACTTCCCATTTCATTCCACTTCTTTGAAGAAAAATTTCACTAAAATCACAAAAAAAGAGAATATTATTATTTGCAATGCAGTTCCTCCAAGCGCTGCGCAACAACAAGAGCAGAAATGTGACATCCATTTATTCTGAGGTAAGACTTTAATTCTGATTGTTTTGCACAGGGCCAAAGACCGATATTTCGGCTCAATTGAAGTTTCTTGTCACTGAACGGACTTTAAATGTTGTGAAGAATTTATATTTGAGTCGGATTGCGAATTTCACATTTTTGTTGCCATTTTCAATACCTCTCATTGTGGGCGAGGTTACAATTAGCGCAATGTCCATTAGCATCCGTAAATAACATTGTCCATTATTTTAAATTTTGCGGGGAGGTTACAACACACAAAAAAAAAAAAAAAAACAAAAAAGTTGCATTTATATCCGCTCCTCAATTGTAGATACCCCTTACACAGCTGTGTGCAATGAATGAGTGCTGGCTGGTAATTAATTGCACTCCTTGGAGGGAAATGCCATAGGAAGTAGTCTTTAAAAAGTGAATGTTTTTCGTTAAAAGACAAAAGTTGCTTTAGAAAAAAGTAATAGTGGGGCTTTTGTTGTTGAACAAAATAAGTACAATGAACATACGTTATCAGATTTGCGCAATGCAGCTTCACACTACCTTTTGATTATAACACAATATACTATACATCGTCCCGAACCGTGACCAGAGTCGCGAGACGAGCAGAGCACGCCGCCGACGCCCGCTCAGTACAACCGTCCACCCGCTACTACTGTCGACCGACTACTACCTCTCCCGACTCGCGCTACAATATATATAACAACTGTTCCTGGCGACCCGGTGCGTGCCACTACTGTCGTCTGGCGCGGTCCAAGCGCCGACTAGCAACGATAAATAACTCTCTGGTCAGACAGAGATGCTGTCATGCCTCGCCATCGCTCTGGTAACGAATACATACGTGTTGCAGCGTGCGTACCACCGGAACACGCAGTGGCGGAGCCAAAGACTGTGTTGTCGAGGTCGAGTGCGAGCGGGAAGAGAGGCAGCGTCGGCACGGAGATGCAAGCGAGCGAGACGCACGGGGGCTGCGGCGTGGCGCGTTTGCGGTCGGCGCCTTTGGTGGCAACGGCCGGGACAAGCAGCGGTGTATGGTGTGGTGCGGGGCGGACAGGGGCGGCGGTGGACGGGGAGGAGGCGGCGCGACGACGGCATGGGGGCGAAAACGGGACGGGGGACGGCGGATGTTGAGAGGCGTCACGCGCGGACAGGACACAGGACACAGACACAGAGACACACAGATTGGAAAGGGAGGGTGCGCGGTAGTAGTTGGGAATGTGCGTACCGTGCGGGATGGGAGTGGGCGAGGAACACGGTCGTGGCCCCTGTTTGTGGGTGCGTGTGATGACGTCGGTGTGTTGTGGGAAGGGAAGGTGCTGTGGCGGCGGCGCGTAATGGGCGTAGGCCGAAAAGAGAAAGGAACGTGGGCAGTGTGTTGGCAAGCGTCGGTTCGACTGCGACGTTGATGGGCAGGGCAAGGTTAATGGTGGTAGGAGTAGGCGTGTGGGCGCAAAAAATCTGCCGCTGCAGGCGGTGCCGTAACCGCCATGGGGCGGGAAGGAGAGAGGGCCAAAGAAAGAAAGAAAGAAGAAAACAAAATAAAAAAAAAAAAAAGGAGGGGGGGGGGGCGAAAGGAAGGCAGGAAGGACAAGAGGCGAGGCGACGGCTTGCTTTGTGTATCGGTCGGTCTCTGGCTATGCTTCGTTTTCTGCAGCAGGGTCGGTGCGCGGCGTGGCTCGCGGCAGTGGGAACGCCTGGCGGCTGGACGGCCAGCAATGCGGTTGGATGGGCGGCCACAGCACCGCACCTGTGCCCGAGGAGGAGACGCTGGCGGCGGGCCCTGAGGTGAGGCCGGCTCGGCTCGGCTGGGGCTGTGGATGTGTAGGTGTGCGCCGCTGCTGCAACAACGAGTAAAACGCGAGAAGAAGGGATGGCGGTAGAGAGAAAAAAAAAAAAAAGGTCGTGTTGTGTTGATGCGCAGGCAGACGCGTACAGAGAGACGAGCCCGGTCTGCAGCAGGGTGTGGCCGTGCCGAGTGCAGAGCAGCGGCGGCTCGGTTCGGTTCGGTTCGGCCCGGCGGGCCGCGCTGTTGTCGCGGACGTGAGCGCCCCCTGGCGGGTGGCCGGAGGCGGCGCGGCGTGTTGGACGTGTGGCTGGTGGCAGTGCACAATTTGCGAGTGGCTGGCGGTGTGGCGTGGCGGTTGGCGCGTCGGGCGGCGGAGAGGGAGAGAGAGGAGAGGTATGTGTTGCGGGCGCCCTTTGCTGCGCTGCGTCGTTGCGTGTGCCGTACAGGGCGGGCGCTTGTCGACTGTGTGGGCGGTGTGGCGAATTGGCGTGAAACGGCTGCCGAGAGGTGTGTGGTAGCGAGCCGGTCGGTGTCAGTGCGAAGGGGAATGTGCGTGCGTTTGGCGGTTTCGGTGTGCTTTTTGCGGCGTGAGAGTGGGAATTAGTGGGGCCGGCTGTTGTGTTTGTTCCTTGTGTCTTGTGTCGTGTAGGTAGCTTGATGGCAACGTGGAAGGACGCCGGTTTCGTTTCGAGCCTTGCGTGTGGTTGTCGACGTTGACTGGTTGGCGTGTGCCGATGCACGTGCATGTGTGGGTCGCGAGTGCGTTTTTGGCTGGCTGTGTGTGTGTGTGTGTGTGTGTGTGTGTGTGTGTTTTGGGGGGGAAGGGGGAGGCGGTGGTGAAAGTGCAGTCGTTGCCACGGGCGTCGTCGGGTCGGGTGGGGCTGGGGCTGTGCGTCGTGGCGGAAAGGTGGTAGGTTGCGGGAAGCGAGCCCGTCGTTGACGGTGTCGCGTGAGTTGTGAATCGAGTGGGGCGCGGGGCGCGGGGCGCGGGACAGGAGCAGCGTGCCGCTGCGTCGTGGTCGTCAGCAGAGGCTGTGCGTGTGCTTGTCCTTTTTGTGGGCGGTTCGTGCGAGGCGTTTTTGTTTTGTGTTGCCCTAGTTGTTAGTTTATTTTGTTTGTGTTTGTTATTTTGAGACGACGACTGGTTGGTGGCGTGCGCGCGAAGTGGCGGTGTGCGCTTCCCGTGTCGTTTGTGTTGTTTTTTTTTTGTTTTTGTTTTTGTGTGTTTTTTTTTGCACTGGGCCCCGGGGGGTGGGTGGGTGCGTGCGTGTGTGTCGATTGCCGGCTGGCGAAAGGTGCGCCATCGGCGGGGTGGGTCGCCGGCACGAGTAGAGGCGGCGGCGTTGTTGCTGTTGTTGTGTGGTGTTTGTTTTGTTCGGCTGTGTCGGCGAGCTGTGTTGCGGTGCGTGTGAATGGTGGTGCAAAAGTGCTGGCGTTGGGGCTGCGACTGCGACGGCGGCGAGCCGCGGGCGCGCATGATAGTGATGTTGTGAACAGCGGCTGTGTACGGTAGTGGTGTTGTTGTAGCACGACGTGCATCCGGGCCGGCGCGGAAAGCGCAGTTGCGGGCGGTTGCCCTTCGGTGCCAGCCATGTCGCGTGAGCGGCGGGTTGCTGTGGTGTCGACACGTGGTGCTCTGGGTTGTTGTGTGGTGCCCTTTGGCCGGTGGGGGTGGTTCGCGTGCGTCTCGTTCGCGCTCGGTATCTGGTCGTGGTCGTGCTGCTCCCCCGTCTGTCGGCGGTTTTCGACGTCGTCTGTACGTTTTTGTCCGTTTGCGGCGGTGCCTGCCGACGTCGTCCCGTCGCGACCTTTCAACCGAAAGTGTGGCGCCCGAAGGTGAACGAACGTAACCCTGACCTCGGCGCTTTACGCTGAGCCGAGCGAACCGAACCGAACCTAACCTGTGGTGTGGTGAGGTGAGCTCAGCCTGTGAGCCCCAAACGTCTACGTAAGGTAAGCTGTCCGGCGGCTCACGCCTCACGTTTTGAACGCTTTTTTAACCTACGTTTGACGCTTCTTAACCTAGCACTGACCCCTTAACCTAACGTGTAACGTAACCTAACGTAACCTAACCTAACCTAACCTAACCTAACCTAACCTAACCTAACCTCTGACGCCTGACGTGTTTGAATGCTTAACCTAAGTTTGACGCTTAACCTAACCCAAGTCCCCTTAACCTAACCCACGTCCACCTAACCTAACCGAACCTAACCTAGACGTGTAAACGTAATGTGTAACGCGCAACGTGTAAGGTCGGCTGTCGTGTGTGCTGACGGCAGATTGGGTTGGTCTGTAGATTCGGATTGCGGTTTGCCTCGGTCGAGGGGTTGGGTCGGAAGCGGCGAGGGGCGGCGGCGCCTGTTGCGCAGGCGGCGTCCGTTTGCGGCGGGCAATTGTTGAGAAACGGCTGTGAATGTTGGCGGGCGAGAGGAGGAGGACGGCGCGCGATGTGGCCCGACGGCTGCGGGCCGATCGGGAAACGGCGGGAGGGCGACGGAAGGCGATGGGGCGGCGGAGGCGCGTTTGCACGGCCGTCATCGCCGCACGCCTCGGCTTGTGTGGCTGTGGCGCCGGCCGCGCTGGCCGGGCTGCCGCGGCGACGGTGTGGGAGTTTTGCCGAAGGTTTGGCCATTGTGGCGGGTCGTCGGCTGGGGCTGTGGGGGCGGCATTTGGGCGGGGGCGGCGATTCTCGGCGGGCCGACCCAGGCTGTAGCGCGCGGTAGCTGCAGTTTGGCCGTGGTTTGCGGCGCTGCCGTGGCGACTGGTTGGCGACTGTGGTGTGGCTGTGTGTAGCCCCATCCTCGGTGGTTTGAAAGGCGCGGGCGGTTGTGGCGCAGCTTTGGGGCTGCTCCGCACAGGCTGTCGGACGTTGGGCGGTAGCAAGCGCGGGAGGCGCGGCGCGGCGGCGCGCAGAGTGGCGGCCGCTCTCTCGGCCGTCCGCGCCCGCCCGCGACACTGGCTGGGCCCTTGTGATTCTCTGCTCTGCTCTGCCGTGCTGTGCTGTGCTTGCGTGCCTGCCGTCCCGCTCGCTCTCGCTCTCGCTCTCGCTGTGTGTTACGCGCGTCGTCGAAATGGCAGATCAGGCGGCTACGAACGAGACTGCTGCGGCACCCGCCGCCACCGGCACTACGAAGAAGGCCAAGTCTGCGTCGTCTGCGAAGAAGCCGCGCGCCAAGCCTGCGCACCCGCGCACCTCTGAGATGGTGACGGCCGCCATCAAGAGTCTGAAGGAGCGCGGCGGGTCGTCGCTGCAGGCGATCAAGAAGTACATAGCCGCGCACTACAAGCTGGACGCGGAGAAGCTGGCGCCGTTTATCAAGAAGTACCTCAAGTCGGCCGTCGTGGCGGGCGAGCTGGTGCAGACGAAGGGGGAAGGGCGCGTCCGGCTCGTTCAAGCTTGCCGGCGCCGGCGGCGGGGGGGCGGCCGAGGGCGGCAAGGCTCGTGCTGGCGGTGCCAAGAAGAAGCGCGCCGCTCCGGCCAGCAAGGAGAAGAAGGGCGCCCGTGCGGCCGGCGCAAAGAAGGCTGGTGGCGTGAAGGCGGCGACCGGTCGGAAGGCGGGCGCCGCCAAGAAGGCGTCTGCGGCGTCGGCCGCTCCCGCGGGTGCGAAGAAGGCGGCTGCGGCCAAGCCGGCCAAGGCCAAGTCGCCGTCGAAGGCGAAGAAGGCCGCCAAGGTTCCGACGAAGAAGCCGAAGGCGCCGCGCCCGAAGAAGGCGACGACGCCGTCTAAGGCGAAGGCTTCGCCCAAGAAGAAGAAGTAGAGTAGAGTAGAGGAGAAAGAGATGGGAAAGGAAGGGTTTGGCGCTTGACCCCGTCGTCCCCACCCCCCGTCGTCGTCTAGTGGCGCGCAAGAGACGCGCGGCCCAAAACGGCCCTTCTCAGGGCCATCAAAGCACGTCGGGGAAGGTTTTGATTGTCGTGTTGCGTTTGGTGTGGGTGTCTGTCTGTATGCCCGTGGGGATGCTGTTTGCGTGCCGTGGTGGTTTGATTGCGGGGGTCGGTGGCGGGTGTGGGCGGCGGTAGCGGTAAGCGGTGTTGTTGTTGTCGTGGTTGATTGTCGCCGTGTTTGTGGCGGCGGCCGACGGTTGGTTTTCTGTCACGTTGTTTTGTTTGAATACGTTGGTTGGCTTGCCTGCGTTCGTTCTTCTCGGATGTGTGTCTTGTCTAGTCGTGTCTGGTCTTTGTTTTGTTTCTTTGTGTGTGTTATGTTTTGCAACGGGGGGCACGTTGAGATGTGGAAGGAGTCGGCGGGGATTTCGGTGGCGTGTAGAGCGAGCGAGCGCGCCTGCCTGGCCGTTGGCCGTCGGAGTGGAGTGCGGGTTTTTTTTTGTTTTCGAAACGAAAGCGGCGGCCGGCCAGCCACCCGTGCGGTGTGACGTCGGCCGTTGGGTATTGTGCGCTTTGAGCGCCGGGGAGGGATGATGTGTGATTGTTGCGCGCTGCTAGCAGGCAGGCAGAGTGAGCGGGTGTGTGTGGCGGACGGACGGGAAGTGGTGGTTTTTGTTTTTGGGTTGCGGGGCGAGAGGCAGGCGACCGACAAAGTTTGCTCGCGACGGAGAGATGTTAGTGGCCCTGAAAAGGGCCGTTTTTGTTTGTGCGGTGCGGTGCCGCGGCGCGGTTTAGGCGCGCTCGCCGCGGATGCGGCGCGCGAGCTGGATGTCCTTGGGCATGATGGTGACGCGCTTGGCGTGGATTGCGCACAGGTTGGTGTCTTCGAAGAGGCCGACGAGGTAGGCCTCGCTGGCCTCCTGCAGGGCCATGACTGCGGAGCTCTGGAAGCGCAGGTCGGTCTTGAAGTCCTGGGCGATCTCGCGCACTAGGCGCTGGAATGGCAGCTTGCGGATGAGCAGCTCTGTGCTCTTCTGGTAGCGCCTGATTTCTCGCAGGGCGACGGTGCCCGGCCTGTAGCGGTGGGGCTTCTTGACGCCTCCGGTGGCGGGCGCGCTCTTCCTCGCCGCCTTGGTGGCGAGCTGTTTGCGCGGCGCCTTTCCGCCGGTGGACTTGCGGGCCGTTTGCTTTGTGCGGGCCATGGCGGTAGCGTTGGCGGTAGCGGAGCGGCGTGCGTGGAGGTTAGGTGCGGCGCGGCGTCCGGTGCTGCCTTGACAACGGGCCCGCGCGCCTCCGTGCTGCGCTTATATGCCCTCGGTTGCGCGTGGTGGGGGGAGGGCGGGCCAGAGTCTATATAGGGGGGCGGCGGGCGCGCTGGGCGCAGACCGTAGCCGACTCGCCAGCCGCTGCAGCTGCTGTTTGTGCACGTTTTGCTTTGCCCGAGGAAGGAAGGATGACAGGCCGCGGCAAGGGAGGAAAGGGGCTCGGCAAGGGTGGCGCCAAGCGGCACCGCAAGGTGTTGCGCGACAACATCCAGGGCATCACGAAGCCCGCCATCCGCCGCCTGGCTCGCAGGGGCGGCGTGAAGCGCATCTCTGGTCTGATCTACGAGGAGACCCGCGGGGTGCTGAAGGTGTTCCTGGAGAACGTGATCCGCGACGCGGTGACGTACACTGAGCACGCCAAGCGCAAGACTGTGACGGCCATGGACGTGGTGTACGCCCTGAAGAGGCAGGGGCGCACCCTGTACGGTTTCGGCGGTTAGGCTGCGTCGCAGCGGGCGCTGGCCTTCCCGCGGCCGTGCTTGTGGGTGGGAGAGACTAGAAAACGGCCCTTTTCAGGGCCACCACACTGTTCGGAAGTTGAAAAGTGCGAAAGAGTCTGTGTTGTTGTTGTTGTTGCTGCGTGTGTGTGCGCTGTGTTGTTCGTTTGTTTGTTTGTTTGTTTGTTTGTTTGTTTCTTTCTTTCTTTCCGTTTGAGCGACGTGATGTGGCTGGGAGGGGAGAAGGAAAGGAAACGTGTCATGTGGCTGGCTGTGTGTGGAGCTGCTTCGTTTGTGTTTGTTATTGTGTGTCTTTGTATCGATCGCGACGGAGATGGCGGGCTGTGTGTTGTTGTGCGAGAGAGGCGGTAATTATTTGCTTGCGTGGTTTGGCTCTGTGTGTTTGCGGCGGCGTTGGGGTTTCCGAGGCAAGGCGTGTGGGCATAGGCGGCCGGATCAGCTGTTTCGTTCGTGTCGACGGCCGTTGCGCGCGGGAGTGGAGGGCGGTGTGTCGACACGCCTCCCTTTAACAATGGTCATTATTGCTGCCGTTGTCGTTTGGAAGGCGACTCTGCGACCGTGCAAAATGTGTGTGTGTGTGTGTGTGTGTGTGTGTGTGTGTGCGGGCTGTGTGGACGACAAGATGGCGGACGTGCGCCGGCGGCGGCTGTGCTGTGAAAGTGCAAAGTTGAAACAAAACAAGGTGCGGCGAGGACGACTGAAATTTTGCTTTGGACGTAGGTTTGTGTGGTGGCCCTGAAAAGGGCCGATTGTTGTGGGCCGGGCCGAGCCGAGCCGGCAAAGCGCGTTGCGTGCAGGGGAGCACGCGGCGCTGCGATTGCCTGGCCTCCTTTAGGCCTTCTTCTCGGTCTTCTTTGGCAGCAGGACGGCCTGGATGTTGGGTAGGACACCACCCTGTGCGATGGTGACGCCCGACAGGAGCTTGTTGAGCTCCTCGTCGTTGCGGATGGCAAGCTGCAGGTGGCGCGGGATGATGCGCGTCTTCTTGTTGTCGCGGGCCGCGTTTCCGGCCAGCTCGAGCACCTCAGCCGCGAGGTACTCCATGACGGCGGCGAGGTAGACGGGCGCCCCGGCGCCGACGCGCTCTGCGTAGTTTCCCTTGCGCAGGAGGCGGTGGATTCTGCCGACCGGGAACTGGAGCCCAGCCCTGCTTGAGCGGGACTTTGACTTGCCCTTGACTTTGCCTCCCTTTCCGCGTCCGGACATGGCGATGGGCTAGCGACGGTGCACACGAGAAGGAAACGAAAACGACCGGTGCGAGCGGCAGCGAGTCGAGCAGCGGAGTGCGTGCCGGCGCAGCCGGGGTGGGGGTGCTTTATGGGCTCGGGTGCGGCGGCCGGTTGCGCGCGCGCCCCATTGGTCGGCGGCCGCAACAGGGCGAGCTGGTAAAGGTGCGGCGGCGGCTGGCGGCGGGTGCCACTGTGTGGGGAGACGCTGACTAGAGCGGAGCGCTTGCTACTGGTGTTGCTGCTGCCGCCGTACGTTGGTTCGAGATGCCGCCCAAGACTAGCGGGAAGGCCGCCAAGAAGGCTGGCAAGGCGCAGAAGAACATTTCGAAGGGCGACAAGAAGAAGAAGCGCAAGAGGAAGGAGAGCTATGCCATCTACATCTACAAGGTGCTGAAGCAGGTGCACCCTGACACGGGCATCTCGTCGAAGGCGATGAGCATCATGAACAGCTTCGTGAACGACATTTTCGAGCGCATTGCGGCCGAGGCTTCTCGCCTGGCGCACTACAACAAGCGCTCGACCATCACGTCCCGCGAGATCCAGACCGCTGTGCGGCTGTTGCTGCCTGGCGAGCTGGCCAAGCACGCCGTGAGCGAGGGCACGAAGGCGGTGACCAAGTACACGAGCTCCAAGTAAGGAGGTGGCTCTGGAACGGAAGGAAGGATGGAGAGAGAATGCTCCTCCGTTGCGAGAGCGGCAAAACGGCCCTTTTCAGGGCCACCAACTTGCCTTTTGCGGGAAGGGCGGAATTGTTGTTGTTGTTTGTGTGGACGGCTGTGATGTATGTGTGCATTTTGATTGTGGGTGGGGGGGCGCGTCAAAGCGTGTTGCGCGGGGTACGGCCACGAGGTTGGTCGCCGTGGCGTGGAATGGTGGCACGCCTCGTTGGCGTGGTTTTTGACCCATTTGGTGTTGTTGGTGTGTGTGTTACCTGTCTGCGAGGGGGGACAGTGCGATCGCCGACTTTTGTGTCACCGTAACGACGGCCGTTTGCGGGTTTGTTTTTTGCACATCATACATGGCGAGGGTGAAATGTGAAATGTTGTTTTTTTTTGTGGTTTTTGTTTGCCGCCCACTATTCCCTTTGCTGTACGCCGAGTTTGACAATGGTGCGACGTAACTGCAGCGTGGAGGTGTGTGAGTGACGTTGAAATGAACGTGCCATGAAGACGCATTGTTGTTGCATTGTACTGTACGTGTACGGCGACACGCACGATGATGTACCATTCGACTCTGATTTTTGATAGCCGTGTCTGACTGATTGCGTACGACGCACGCACACCGATGTCGTCATTCAAGATGCACGCGTGTCCAGTGCAGTACAGTAAGCGCGACGCTAGACGACGGCGGCGGCGGCGGCGGCCGTTTTTGGCGAATGTCTGTACACGTGTTTGTCTGTGTCCATCCGGTATGTATTTGTTTGTTTGAAAGTGTTTTGTGTGTCGGTGACGTGGTCCGATCCGTCGCCCCCCTGAGTAACTGTCGATCGGCGCGATAGACCGGCGTCACGCAACTGAACCGAAGTCGTGGGCACACCCGTCATACTGTTGTACACCGTCGCGCTGAGAACGGTAACGACAGGTTGACTTTGATCGGTCGAATGTCTGGGCAGAACGTGAGGAAGGAGGCAAGAGTGCAGGAGGAAAGGACAGAGGGGGGGGGGGGCAAAAGAGAGAGGAAGGGAAAAAGGGGAGAAACGCATTCGTAGAGCAACGGAACGTTCCCGTGTCGGAGGCGTATTGGAGCCGCACTGAAATGCGTTTAACGGCGGCGCGGCTGCAAGTGTCTGCCGTGGTGAACGTTACCTTTGACGGCTGCATTGGCCTTTGCTTTTTGCTTTTGCTTTCGCTTTCGCTTTCCCGGTTGTACGTAACGTTTGTTGGTATGGTTGGTTCTGAGGAAGAGTGTGTGACAGTGCCGTGCCGTCCATGTTCGTGTGCCCTCCCATTGTGTGTATGCTATTGTCTGTGTACTTGAATGATGTATGTAGGTGTTAGTGGACGTGTTTTACCAGTGGGGGGAAATGGATCGTCGATAGTTGGCGTCACTCTGTCACGGTCGAGATGACGCACCCTCCGTACAGAAAGGTGTCGGGAAAGTGTGTGTGTGTGTGTGTGTGTGTGTGTGTGTGTGTGTGTGTGTGTGCGTGCGTGCGTCCGTGAATTGGCAGTGTTTGGAGGTGGGCGTGCCCTGCATGTGGCCCGGAAGGCTGTTCGTTTGGCGGTAGTGTTGTGTGGACAGGGGAGGGGCATGCGTAACGCTGCTGGCATGGCATTTCGGGAGATGGGAGGGGGCAAACGAGGAAACGAGGAGCGGCGGCCAAAGACGGGACGGGGAGGGGCGCGGTGTGGGTGGCTTGCGCCTGTGCTCGGCGTTGTGGTTTGTGCAAAAGAGGAGGAGAAAAACAATGAGTTGCCAGGGAGGGGAGCGGTGTTGTGTTGTGGTTGTCGTGGTGTAGCCGCAGACGCGGCTGTCAGTGAACGTGGCGAGACGGACGGATGCGCGGAGGGGCGGGGGCGGCGCATTTCGCCGGTGCCGTGCCGTGCCGTGCCATGCCATGCCTGAAAGCCGCGTGGTCGCTGTGTTGTTGGTGGCGTGGGGGCGAGGAGAGTACCGTACGGGTGTGCTTGTGCGCCGGAAATGGCACACTGCGCCTGCCCGTCTTGGAGGCTGATGGCTGTGGTGTGGAAATGGGGCGCGGTGATGTTGAAGCAGTTGAAGAACAGAAAAGAACAGAAAAGAAACCAAGAAGAAAACGGAAGGCGTGATGCGGCGGTGGTGGTGAGAGCGGGAAAAACAAAACAAAACAAAAAAAAAGAAAGAAAAAAAAACAACAAGAAAAAAGAAGGAAAAACAACAAGAAACAAAAAAAGAAAACAAAAAGTCTATCAATATTAAAATGTAAATGGAAATGGAAATGGAAATGGACCCAGGTATAACCTCCCTGCACAAATAGCAGAGAGTCCGATGATAATAAAAATGTGCCAGAATGTTAACGTCCCTACAAAACAAACCCAACGATAATATTAATGAAAGAATGAACCGTATGTAACATTGCAACAGACATAATGGAACCTGATAAATTGTATAAGGGCAGCAGCGTTGACCTTTGGCCCTGTATTCAGAATAAAAAGAGCCAAAGATCGTTACCCCAATGAAAAAGACACTGAAACACGTATGTAACATAGCAGCGATGGCGAGACATTGTAGCATCTGTGACCAGAGAGTTTGCGCTGGACCGCGCGAGTGTTGCGAGCGGTTCTCAGTCAGTCAGTCAGTCAGTCAGTCAGTCAGTCAGTCGTTGCGAGTCTGTAGCTCTGTCTAGTTGAGGGCTGTACTCTGTCAGTAGTCGTCGCGTGCAGTACGCTAATAGTCGTCATGCAGAGCGGTCGGTCAGTAGTAGCAGCCGAGTGCGGTTGTGTGATGTAGGCGGTCGGCAACACTGGTCAAGATGGTGAAGGAGGTATACTGTTAATTAATATAATCATTAGATAATGAAAAATTATATTTATTGTAATTAATTCTCCAACAAGTTCCCCAAAAATAATTTTTATTTCAAAAGCATTTTTCAAAAATGTAATGTTTTATTGAACTAAAGAGTTCGTTGCACTTCCCATTTCATTCCACTTCTTTGAAGAAAAATTTCACTAAAATCACAAAAAAAGAGAATATTATTATTTGCAATGCAGTTCCTCCAAGCGCTGCGCAACAACAAGAGCAGAAATGTGACATCCATTTATTCTGAGGTAAGACTTTAATTCTGATTGTTTTGCACAGGGCCAAAGACCGATATTTCGGCTCAATTGAAGTTTCTTGTCACTGAACGGACTTTAAATGTTGTGAAGAATTTATATTTGAGTCGGATTGCGAATTTCACATTTTTGTTGCCATTTTCAATACCTCTCATTGTGGGCGAGGTTACAATTAGCGCAATGTCCATTAGCATCCGTAAATAACATTGTCCATTATTTTAAATTTTGCGGGGAGGTTACAACACACAAAAAAAAAAAAAAAAACAAAAAAGTTGCATTTATATCCGCTCCTCAATTGTAGATACCCCTTACACAGCTGTGTGCAATGAATGAGTGCTGGCTGGTAATTAATTGCACTCCTTGGAGGGAAATGCCATAGGAAGTAGTCTTTAAAAAGTGAATGTTTTTCGTTAAAAGACAAAAGTTGCTTTAGAAAAAAGTAATAGTGGGGCTTTTGTTGTTGAACAAAATAAGTACAATGAACATACGTTATCAGATTTGCGCAATGCAGCTTCACACTACCTTTTGATTATAACACAATATACTATACATCGTCCCGAACCGTGACCAGAGTCGCGAGACGAGCAGAGCACGCCGCCGACGCCCGCTCAGTACAACCGTCCACCCGCTACTACTGTCGACCGACTACTACCTCTCCCGACTCGCGCTACAATATATATAACAACTGTTCCTGGCGACCCGGTGCGTGCCACTACTGTCGTCTGGCGCGGTCCAAGCGCCGACTAGCAACGATAAATAACTCTCTGGTCAGACAGAGATGCTGTCATGCCTCGCCATCGCTCTGGTAACGAATACATACGTGTTGCAGCGTGCGTACCACCGGAACACGCAGTGGCGGAGCCAAAGACTGTGTTGTCGAGGTCGAGTGCGAGCGGGAAGAGAGGCAGCGTCGGCACGGAGATGCAAGCGAGCGAGACGCACGGGGGCTGCGGCGTGGCGCGTTTGCGGTCGGCGCCTTTGGTGGCAACGGCCGGGACAAGCAGCGGTGTATGGTGTGGTGCGGGGCGGACAGGGGCGGCGGTGGACGGGGAGGAGGCGGCGCGACGACGGCATGGGGGCGAAAACGGGACGGGGGACGGCGGATGTTGAGAGGCGTCACGCGCGGACAGGACACAGGACACAGACACAGAGACACACAGATTGGAAAGGGAGGGTGCGCGGTAGTAGTTGGGAATGTGCGTACCGTGCGGGATGGGAGTGGGCGAGGAACACGGTCGTGGCCCCTGTTTGTGGGTGCGTGTGATGACGTCGGTGTGTTGTGGGAAGGGAAGGTGCTGTGGCGGCGGCGCGTAATGGGCGTAGGCCGAAAAGAGAAAGGAACGTGGGCAGTGTGTTGGCAAGCGTCGGTTCGACTGCGACGTTGATGGGCAGGGCAAGGTTAATGGTGGTAGGAGTAGGCGTGTGGGCGCAAAAAATCTGCCGCTGCAGGCGGTGCCGTAACCGCCATGGGGCGGGAAGGAGAGAGGGCCAAAGAAAGAAAGAAAGAAGAAAACAAAATAAAAAAAAAAAAAGGAGGGGGGGGGGGGCGAAAGGAAGGCAGGAAGGACAAGAGGCGAGGCGACGGCTTGCTTTGTGTATCGGTCGGTCTCTGGCTATGCTTCGTTTTCTGCAGCAGGGTCGGTGCGCGGCGTGGCTCGCGGCAGTGGGAACGCCTGGCGGCTGGACGGCCAGCAATGCGGTTGGATGGGCGGCCACAGCACCGCACCTGTGCCCGAGGAGGAGACGCTGGCGGCGGGCCCTGAGGTGAGGCCGGCTCGGCTCGGCTGGGGCTGTGGATGTGTAGGTGTGCGCCGCTGCTGCAACAACGAGTAAAACGCGAGAAGAAGGGATGGCGGTAGAGAGAAAAAAAAAAAAAAGGTCGTGTTGTGTTGATGCGCAGGCAGACGCGTACAGAGAGACGAGCCCGGTCTGCAGCAGGGTGTGGCCGTGCCGAGTGCAGAGCAGCGGCGGCTCGGTTCGGTTCGGTTCGGCCCGGCGGGCCGCGCTGTTGTCGCGGACGTGAGCGCCCCCTGGCGGGTGGCCGGAGGCGGCGCGGCGTGTTGGACGTGTGGCTGGTGGCAGTGCACAATTTGCGAGTGGCTGGCGGTGTGGCGTGGCGGTTGGCGCGTCGGGCGGCGGAGAGGGAGAGAGAGGAGAGGTATGTGTTGCGGGCGCCCTTTGCTGCGCTGCGTCGTTGCGTGTGCCGTACAGGGCGGGCGCTTGTCGACTGTGTGGGCGGTGTGGCGAATTGGCGTGAAACGGCTGCCGAGAGGTGTGTGGTAGCGAGCCGGTCGGTGTCAGTGCGAAGGGGAATGTGCGTGCGTTTGGCGGTTTCGGTGTGCTTTTTGCGGCGTGAGAGTGGGAATTAGTGGGGCCGGCTGTTGTGTTTGTTCCTTGTGTCTTGTGTCGTGTAGGTAGCTTGATGGCAACGTGGAAGGACGCCGGTTTCGTTTCGAGCCTTGCGTGTGGTTGTCGACGTTGACTGGTTGGCGTGTGCCGATGCACGTGCATGTGTGGGTCGCGAGTGCGTTTTTGGCTGGCTGTGTGTGTGTGTGTGTTTTGGGGGGGAAGGGGGAGGCGGTGGTGAAAGTGCAGTCGTTGCCACGGGCGTCGTCGGGTCGGGTGGGGCTGGGGCTGTGCGTCGTGGCGGAAAGGTGGTAGGTTGCGGGAAGCGAGCCCGTCGTTGACGGTGTCGCGTGAGTTGTGAATCGAGTGGGGCGCGGGGCGCGGGGCGCGGGACAGGAGCAGCGTGCCGCTGCGTCGTGGTCGTCAGCAGAGGCTGTGCGTGTGCTTGTCCTTTTTGTGGGCGGTTCGTGCGAGGCGTTTTTGTTTTGTGTTGCCCTAGTTGTTAGTTTATTTTGTTTGTGTTTGTTATTTTGAGACGACGACTGGTTGGTGGCGTGCGCGCGAAGTGGCGGTGTGCGCTTCCCGTGTCGTTTGTGTTGTTTTTTTTTTGTTTTTGTTTTTGTGTGTTTTTTTTTGCACTGGGCCCCGGGGGGTGGGTGGGTGCGTGCGTGTGTGTCGATTGCCGGCTGGCGAAAGGTGCGCCATCGGCGGGGTGGGTCGCCGGCACGAGTAGAGGCGGCGGCGTTGTTGCTGTTGTTGTGTGGTGTTTGTTTTGTTCGGCTGTGTCGGCGAGCTGTGTTGCGGTGCGTGTGAATGGTGGTGCAAAAGTGCTGGCGTTGGGGCTGCGACTGCGACGGCGGCGAGCCGCGGGCGCGCATGATAGTGATGTTGTGAACAGCGGCTGTGTACGGTAGTGGTGTTGTTGTAGCACGACGTGCATCCGGGCCGGCGCGGAAAGCGCAGTTGCGGGCGGTTGCCCTTCGGTGCCAGCCATGTCGCGTGAGCGGCGGGTTGCTGTGGTGTCGACACGTGGTGCTCTGGGTTGTTGTGTGGTGCCCTTTGGCCGGTGGGGGTGGTTCGCGTGCGTCTCGTTCGCGCTCGGTATCTGGTCGTGGTCGTGCTGCTCCCCCGCGTCTGTCGGCGGTTTTCGACGTCGTCTGTACGTTTTTGTCCGTTTGCGGCGGTGCCTGCCGACGTCGTCCCGTCGCGACCTTTCAACCGAAAGTGTGGCGCCCGAAGGTGAACGAACGTAACCCTGACCTCGGCGCTTTACGCTGAGCCGAGCGAACCGAACCGAACCTAACCTGTGGTGTGGTGAGGTGAGCTCAGCCTGTGAGCCCCAAACGTCTACGTAAGGTAAGCTGTCCGGCGGCTCACGCCTCACGTTTTGAACGCTTTTTTAACCTACGTTTGACGCTTCTTAACCTAGCACTGACCCCTTAACCTAACGTGTAACGTAACCTAACGTAACCTAACCTAACCTAACCTCTGACGCCTGACGTGTTTGAATGCTTAACCTAAGTTTGACGCTTAACCTAACCCAAGTCCCCTTAACCTAACCCACGTCCACCTAACCTAACCGAACCTAACCTAGACGTGTAAACGTAATGTGTAACGCGCAACGTGTAAGGTCGGCTGTCGTGTGTGCTGACGGCAGATTGGGTTGGTCTGTAGATTCGGATTGCGGTTTGCCTCGGTCGAGGGGTTGGGTCGGAAGCGGCGAGGGGCGGCGGCGCCTGTTGCGCAGGCGGCGTCCGTTTGCGGCGGGCAATTGTTGAGAAACGGCTGTGAATGTTGGCGGGCGAGAGGAGGAGGACGGCGCGCGATGTGGCCCGACGGCTGCGGGCCGATCGGGAAACGGCGGGAGGGCGACGGAAGGCGATGGGGCGGCGGAGGCGCGTTTGCACGGCCGTCATCGCCGCACGCCTCGGCTTGTGTGGCTGTGGCGCCGGCCGCGCTGGCCGGGCTGCCGCGGCGACGGTGTGGGAGTTTTGCCGAAGGTTTGGCCATTGTGGCGGGTCGTCGGCTGGGGCTGTGGGGGCGGCATTTGGGCGGGGGCGGCGATTCTCGGCGGGCCGACCCAGGCTGTAGCGCGCGGTAGCTGCAGTTTGGCCGTGGTTTGCGGCGCTGCCGTGGCGACTGGTTGGCGACTGTGGTGTGGCTGTGTGTAGCCCCATCCTCGGTGGTTTGAAAGGCGCGGGCGGTTGTGGCGCAGCTTTGGGGCTGCTCCGCACAGGCTGTCGGACGTTGGGCGGTAGCAAGCGCGGGAGGCGCGGCGCGGCGGCGCGCAGAGTGGCGGCCGCTCTCTCGGCCGTCCGCGCCCGCCCGCGACACTGGCTGGGCCCTTGTGATTCTCTGCTCTGCTCTGCCGTGCTGTGCTGTGCTTGCGTGCCTGCCGTCCCGCTCGCTCTCGCTCTCGCTCTCGCTGTGTGTTACGCGCGTCGTCGAAATGGCAGATCAGGCGGCTACGAACGAGACTGCTGCGGCACCCGCCGCCACCGGCACTACGAAGAAGGCCAAGTCTGCGTCGTCTGCGAAGAAGCCGCGCGCCAAGCCTGCGCACCCGCGCACCTCTGAGATGGTGACGGCCGCCATCAAGAGTCTGAAGGAGCGCGGCGGGTCGTCGCTGCAGGCGATCAAGAAGTACATAGCCGCGCACTACAAGCTGGACGCGGAGAAGCTGGCGCCGTTTATCAAGAAGTACCTCAAGTCGGCCGTCGTGGCGGGCGAGCTGGTGCAGACGAAGGGGAAGGGCGCGTCCGGCTCGTTCAAGCTTGCCGGCGCCGGCGGCGGGGGGGCGGCCGAGGGCGGCAAGGCTCGTGCTGGCGGTGCCAAGAAGAAGCGCGCCGCTCCGGCCAGCAAGGAGAAGAAGGGCGCCCGTGCGGCCGGCGCAAAGAAGGCTGGTGGCGTGAAGGCGGCGACCGGTCGGAAGGCGGGCGCCGCCAAGAAGGCGTCTGCGGCGTCGGCCGCTCCCGCGGGTGCGAAGAAGGCGGCTGCGGCCAAGCCGGCCAAGGCCAAGTCGCCGTCGAAGGCGAAGAAGGCCGCCAAGGTTCCGACGAAGAAGCCGAAGGCGCCGCGCCCGAAGAAGGCGACGACGCCGTCTAAGGCGAAGGCTTCGCCCAAGAAGAAGAAGTAGAGTAGAGTAGAGGAGAAAGAGATGGGAAAGGAAGGGTTTGGCGCTTGACCCCGTCGTCCCCACCCCCCGTCGTCGTCTAGTGGCGCGCAAGAGACGCGCGGCCCAAAACGGCCCTTCTCAGGGCCATCAAAGCACGTCGGGGAAGGTTTTGATTGTCGTGTTGCGTTTGGTGTGGGTGTCTGTCTGTATGCCCGTGGGGATGCTGTTTGCGTGCCGTGGTGGTTTGATTGCGGGGGTCGGTGGCGGGTGTGGGCGGCGGTAGCGGTAAGCGGTGTTGTTGTTGTCGTGGTTGATTGTCGCCGTGTTTGTGGCGGCGGCCGACGGTTGGTTTTCTGTCACGTTGTTTTGTTTGAATACGTTGGTTGGCTTGCCTGCGTTCGTTCTTCTCGGATGTGTGTCTTGTCTAGTCGTGTCTGGTCTTTGTTTTGTTTCTTTGTGTGTGTTATGTTTTGCAACGGGGGGCACGTTGAGATGTGGAAGGAGTCGGCGGGGATTTCGGTGGCGTGTAGAGCGAGCGAGCGCGCCTGCCTGGCCGTTGGCCGTCGGAGTGGAGTGCGGGTTTTTTTTGTTTTCGAAACGAAAGCGGCGGCCGGCCAGCCACCCGTGCGGTGTGACGTCGGCCGTTGGGTATTGTGCGCTTTGAGCGCCGGGGAGGGATGATGTGTGATTGTTGCGCGCTGCTAGCAGGCAGGCAGAGTGAGCGGGTGTGTGTGGCGGACGGACGGGAAGTGGTGGTTTTTGTTTTTGGGTTGCGGGGCGAGAGGCAGGCGACCGACAAAGTTTGCTCGCGACGGAGAGATGTTAGTGGCCCTGAAAAGGGCCGTTTTTGTTTGTGCGGTGCGGTGCCGCGGCGCGGTTTAGGCGCGCTCGCCGCGGATGCGGCGCGCGAGCTGGATGTCCTTGGGCATGATGGTGACGCGCTTGGCGTGGATTGCGCACAGGTTGGTGTCTTCGAAGAGGCCGACGAGGTAGGCCTCGCTGGCCTCCTGCAGGGCCATGACTGCGGAGCTCTGGAAGCGCAGGTCGGTCTTGAAGTCCTGGGCGATCTCGCGCACTAGGCGCTGGAATGGCAGCTTGCGGATGAGCAGCTCTGTGCTCTTCTGGTAGCGCCTGATTTCTCGCAGGGCGACGGTGCCCGGCCTGTAGCGGTGGGGCTTCTTGACGCCTCCGGTGGCGGGCGCGCTCTTCCTCGCCGCCTTGGTGGCGAGCTGTTTGCGCGGCGCCTTTCCGCCGGTGGACTTGCGGGCCGTTTGCTTTGTGCGGGCCATGGCGGTAGCGTTGGCGGTAGCGGAGCGGCGTGCGTGGAGGTTAGGTGCGGCGCGGCGTCCGGTGCTGCCTTGACAACGGGCCCGCGCGCCTCCGTGCTGCGCTTATATGCCCTCGGTTGCGCGTGGTGGGGGGAGGGCGGGCCAGAGTCTATATAGGGGGGCGGCGGGCGCGCTGGGCGCAGACCGTAGCCGACTCGCCAGCCGCTGCAGCTGCTGTTTGTGCACGTTTTGCTTTGCCCGAGGAAGGAAGGATGACAGGCCGCGGCAAGGGAGGAAAGGGGCTCGGCAAGGGTGGCGCCAAGCGGCACCGCAAGGTGTTGCGCGACAACATCCAGGGCATCACGAAGCCCGCCATCCGCCGCCTGGCTCGCAGGGGCGGCGTGAAGCGCATCTCTGGTCTGATCTACGAGGAGACCCGCGGGGTGCTGAAGGTGTTCCTGGAGAACGTGATCCGCGACGCGGTGACGTACACTGAGCACGCCAAGCGCAAGACTGTGACGGCCATGGACGTGGTGTACGCCCTGAAGAGGCAGGGGCGCACCCTGTACGGTTTCGGCGGTTAGGCTGCGTCGCAGCGGGCGCTGGCCTTCCCGCGGCCGTGCTTGTGGGTGGGAGAGACTAGAAAACGGCCCTTTTCAGGGCCACCACACTGTTCGGAAGTTGAAAAGTGCGAAAGAGTCTGTGTTGTTGTTGTTGTTGTTGCTGCGTGTGTGTGCGCTGTGTTGTTCGTTTGTTTGTTTGTTTGTTTGTTTGTTTGTTTCTTTCTTTCTTTCCGTTTGAGCGACGTGATGTGGCTGGGAGGGGAGAAGGAAAGGAAACGTGTCATGTGGCTGGCTGTGTGTGGAGCTGCTTCGTTTGTGTTTGTTATTGTGTGTCTTTGTATCGATCGCGACGGAGATGGCGGGCTGTGTGTTGTTGTGCGAGAGAGGCGGTAATTATTTGCTTGCGTGGTTTGGCTCTGTGTGTTTGCGGCGGCGTTGGGGTTTCCGAGGCAAGGCGTGTGGGCATAGGCGGCCGGATCAGCTGTTTCGTTCGTGTCGACGGCCGTTGCGCGCGGGAGTGGAGGGCGGTGTGTCGACACGCCTCCCTTTAACAATGGTCATTATTGCTGCCGTTGTCGTTTGGAAGGCGACTCTGCGACCGTGCAAAATGTGTGTGTGTGTGTGTGTGTGTGTGTGTGTGTGTGTGTGTGTGTGTGTGCGGGCTGTGTGGACGACAAGATGGCGGACGTGCGCCGGCGGCGGCTGTGCTGTGAAAGTGCAAAGTTGAAACAAAACAAGGTGCGGCGAGGACGACTGAAATTTTGCTTTGGACGTAGGTTTGTGTGGTGGCCCTGAAAAGGGCCGATTGTTGTGGGCCGGGCCGAGCCGAGCCGGCAAAGCGCGTTGCGTGCAGGGGAGCACGCGGCGCTGCGATTGCCTGGCCTCCTTTAGGCCTTCTTCTCGGTCTTCTTTGGCAGCAGGACGGCCTGGATGTTGGGTAGGACACCACCCTGTGCGATGGTGACGCCCGACAGGAGCTTGTTGAGCTCCTCGTCGTTGCGGATGGCAAGCTGCAGGTGGCGCGGGATGATGCGCGTCTTCTTGTTGTCGCGGGCCGCGTTTCCGGCCAGCTCGAGCACCTCAGCCGCGAGGTACTCCATGACGGCGGCGAGGTAGACGGGCGCCCCGGCGCCGACGCGCTCTGCGTAGTTTCCCTTGCGCAGGAGGCGGTGGATTCTGCCGACCGGGAACTGGAGCCCAGCCCTGCTTGAGCGGGACTTTGACTTGCCCTTGACTTTGCCTCCCTTTCCGCGTCCGGACATGGCGATGGGCTAGCGACGGTGCACACGAGAAGGAAACGAAAACGACCGGTGCGAGCGGCAGCGAGTCGAGCAGCGGAGTGCGTGCCGGCGCAGCCGGGGTGGGGGTGCTTTATGGGCTCGGGTGCGGCGGCCGGTTGCGCGCGCGCCCCATTGGTCGGCGGCCGCAACAGGGCGAGCTGGTAAAGGTGCGGCGGCGGCTGGCGGCGGGTGCCACTGTGTGGGGAGACGCTGACTAGAGCGGAGCGCTTGCTACTGGTGTTGCTGCTGCCGCCGTACGTTGGTTCGAGATGCCGCCCAAGACTAGCGGGAAGGCCGCCAAGAAGGCTGGCAAGGCGCAGAAGAACATTTCGAAGGGCGACAAGAAGAAGAAGCGCAAGAGGAAGGAGAGCTATGCCATCTACATCTACAAGGTGCTGAAGCAGGTGCACCCTGACACGGGCATCTCGTCGAAGGCGATGAGCATCATGAACAGCTTCGTGAACGACATTTTCGAGCGCATTGCGGCCGAGGCTTCTCGCCTGGCGCACTACAACAAGCGCTCGACCATCACGTCCCGCGAGATCCAGACCGCTGTGCGGCTGTTGCTGCCTGGCGAGCTGGCCAAGCACGCCGTGAGCGAGGGCACGAAGGCGGTGACCAAGTACACGAGCTCCAAGTAAGGAGGTGGCTCTGGAACGGAAGGAAGGATGGAGAGAGAATGCTCCTCCGTTGCGAGAGCGGCAAAACGGCCCTTTTCAGGGCCACCAACTTGCCTTTTGCGGGAAGGGCGGAATTGTTGTTGTTGTTTGTGTGGACGGCTGTGATGTATGTGTGCATTTTGATTGTGGGTGGGGGGGCGCGTCAAAGCGTGTTGCGCGGGGTACGGCCACGAGGTTGGTCGCCGTGGCGTGGAATGGTGGCACGCCTCGTTGGCGTGGTTTTTGACCCATTTGGTGTTGTTGGTGTGTGTGTTACCTGTCTGCGAGGGGGGACAGTGCGATCGCCGACTTTTGTGTCACCGTAACGACGGCCGTTTGCGGGTTTGTTTTTTGCACATCATACATGGCGAGGGTGAAATGTGAAATGTTGTTTTTTTTTGTGGTTTTTGTTTGCCGCCCACTATTCCCTTTGCTGTACGCCGAGTTTGACAATGGTGCGACGTAACTGCAGCGTGGAGGTGTGTGAGTGACGTTGAAATGAACGTGCCATGAAGACGCATTGTTGTTGCATTGTACTGTACGTGTACGGCGACACGCACGATGATGTACCATTCGACTCTGATTTTTGATAGCCGTGTCTGACTGATTGCGTACGACGCACGCACACCGATGTCGTCATTCAAGATGCACGCGTGTCCAGTGCAGTACAGTAAGCGCGACGCTAGACGACGGCGGCGGCGGCGGCGGCCGTTTTTGGCGAATGTCTGTACACGTGTTTGTCTGT
Organism: Schistocerca piceifrons; assembly: GCF_021461385.2. Classification (NCBI taxonomy): domain Eukaryota; kingdom Metazoa; phylum Arthropoda; class Insecta; order Orthoptera; family Acrididae; genus Schistocerca; species Schistocerca piceifrons. The sequence goes on along the minus strand of NW_025726895.1, from coordinate 24,561 downwards.
GTCCATCCGGTATGTATTTGTTTGTTTGAAAGTGTTTTGTGTGTCGGTGACGTGGTCCGATCCGTCGCCCCCCTGAGTAACTGTCGATCGGCGCGATAGACCGGCGTCACGCAACTGAACCGAAGTCGTGGGCACACCCGTCATACTGTTGTACACCGTCGCGCTGAGAACGGTAACGACAGGTTGACTTTGATCGGTCGAATGTCTGGGCAGAACGTGAGGAAGGAGGCAAGAGTGCAGGAGGAAAGGACAGAGGGGGGGGGGGCAAAAGAGAGAGGAAGGGAAAAAGGGGAGAAACGCATTCGTAGAGCAACGGAACGTTCCCGTGTCGGAGGCGTATTGGAGCCGCACTGAAATGCGTTTAACGGCGGCGCGGCTGCAAGTGTCTGCCGTGGTGAACGTTACCTTTGACGGCTGCATTGGCCTTTGCTTTTTGCTTTTGCTTTCGCTTTCGCTTTCCCGGTTGTACGTAACGTTTGTTGGTATGGTTGGTTCTGAGGAAGAGTGTGTGACAGTGCCGTGCCGTCCATGTTCGTGTGCCCTCCCATTGTGTGTATGCTATTGTCTGTGTACTTGAATGATGTATGTAGGTGTTAGTGGACGTGTTTTACCAGTGGGGGGAAATGGATCGTCGATAGTTGGCGTCACTCTGTCACGGTCGAGATGACGCACCCTCCGTACAGAAAGGTGTCGGGAAAGTGTGTGTGTGTGTGTGTGTGTGTGTGTGTGTGTGTGTGTGTGTGTGTGCGTGCGTGCGTCCGTGAATTGGCAGTGTTTGGAGGTGGGCGTGCCCTGCATGTGGCCCGGAAGGCTGTTCGTTTGGCGGTAGTGTTGTGTGGACAGGGGAGGGGCATGCGTAACGCTGCTGGCATGGCATTTCGGGAGATGGGAGGGGGCAAACGAGGAAACGAGGAGCGGCGGCCAAAGACGGGACGGGGAGGGGCGCGGTGTGGGTGGCTTGCGCCTGTGCTCGGCGTTGTGGTTTGTGCAAAAGAGGAGGAGAAAAACAATGAGTTGCCAGGGAGGGGAGCGGTGTTGTGTTGTGGTTGTCGTGGTGTAGCCGCAGACGCGGCTGTCAGTGAACGTGGCGAGACGGACGGATGCGCGGAGGGGCGGGGGCGGCGCATTTCGCCGGTGCCGTGCCGTGCCGTGCCATGCCATGCCTGAAAGCCGCGTGGTCGCTGTGTTGTTGGTGGCGTGGGGGCGAGGAGAGTACCGTACGGGTGTGCTTGTGCGCCGGAAATGGCACACTGCGCCTGCCCGTCTTGGAGGCTGATGGCTGTGGTGTGGAAATGGGGCGCGGTGATGTTGAAGCAGTTGAAGAACAGAAAAGAAACCAAGAAGAAAACGGAAGGCGTGATGCGGCGGTGGTGGTGAGAGCGGGAAAAACAAAACAAAACAAAAAAAAAGAAAGAAAAAAAAACAACAAGAAAAAAGAAGGAAAAACAACAAGAAACAAAAAAAGAAAACAAAAAGTCTATCAATATTAAAATGTAAATGGAAATGGAAATGGAAATGGACCCAGGTATAACCTCCCTGCACAAATAGCAGAGAGTCCGATGATAATAAAAATGTGCCAGAATGTTAACGTCCCTACAAAACAAACCCAACGATAATATTAATGAAAGAATGAACCGTATGTAACATTGCAACAGACATAATGGAACCTGATAAATTGTATAAGGGCAGCAGCGTTGACCTTTGGCCCTGTATTCAGAATAAAAAGAGCCAAAGATCGTTACCCCAATGAAAAAGACACTGAAACACGTATGTAACATAGCAGCGATGGCGAGACATTGTAGCATCTGTGACCAGAGAGTTTGCGCTGGACCGCGCGAGTGTTGCGAGCGGTTCTCAGTCAGTCAGTCAGTCAGTCAGTCAGTCAGTCAGTCGTTGCGAGTCTGTAGCTCTGTCTAGTTGAGGGCTGTACTCTGTCAGTAGTCGTCGCGTGCAGTACGCTAATAGTCGTCATGCAGAGCGGTCGGTCAGTAGTAGCAGCCGAGTGCGGTTGTGTGATGTAGGCGGTCGGCAACACTGGTCAAGATGGTGAAGGAGGTATACTGTTAATTAATATAATCATTAGATAATGAAAAATTATATTTATTGTAATTAATTCTCCAACAAGTTCCCCAAAAATAATTTTTATTTCAAAAGCATTTTTCAAAAATGTAATGTTTTATTGAACTAAAGAGTTCGTTGCACTTCCCATTTCATTCCACTTCTTTGAAGAAAAATTTCACTAAAATCACAAAAAAAGAGAATATTATTATTTGCAATGCAGTTCCTCCAAGCGCTGCGCAACAACAAGAGCAGAAATGTGACATCCATTTATTCTGAGGTAAGACTTTAATTCTGATTGTTTTGCACAGGGCCAAAGACCGATATTTCGGCTCAATTGAAGTTTCTTGTCACTGAACGGACTTTAAATGTTGTGAAGAATTTATATTTGAGTCGGATTGCGAATTTCACATTTTTGTTGCCATTTTCAATACCTCTCATTGTGGGCGAGGTTACAATTAGCGCAATGTCCATTAGCATCCGTAAATAACATTGTCCATTATTTTAAATTTTGCGGGGAGGTTACAACACACAAAAAAAAAAAAAAAAACAAAAAAGTTGCATTTATATCCGCTCCTCAATTGTAGATACCCCTTACACAGCTGTGTGCAATGAATGAGTGCTGGCTGGTAATTAATTGCACTCCTTGGAGGGAAATGCCATAGGAAGTAGTCTTTAAAAAGTGAATGTTTTTCGTTAAAAGACAAAAGTTGCTTTAGAAAAAAGTAATAGTGGGGCTTTTGTTGTTGAACAAAATAAGTACAATGAACATACGTTATCAGATTTGCGCAATGCAGCTTCACACTACCTTTTGATTATAACACAATATACTATACATCGTCCCGAACCGTGACCAGAGTCGCGAGACGAGCAGAGCACGCCGCCGACGCCCGCTCAGTACAACCGTCCACCCGCTACTACTGTCGACCGACTACTACCTCTCCCGACTCGCGCTACAATATATATAACAACTGTTCCTGGCGACCCGGTGCGTGCCACTACTGTCGTCTGGCGCGGTCCAAGCGCCGACTAGCAACGATAAATAACTCTCTGGTCAGACAGAGATGCTGTCATGCCTCGCCATCGCTCTGGTAACGAATACATACGTGTTGCAGCGTGCGTACCACCGGAACACGCAGTGGCGGAGCCAAAGACTGTGTTGTCGAGGTCGAGTGCGAGCGGGAAGAGAGGCAGCGTCGGCACGGAGATGCAAGCGAGCGAGACGCACGGGGGCTGCGGCGTGGCGCGTTTGCGGTCGGCGCCTTTGGTGGCAACGGCCGGGACAAGCAGCGGTGTATGGTGTGGTGCGGGGCGGACAGGGGCGGCGGTGGACGGGGAGGAGGCGGCGCGACGACGGCATGGGGGCGAAAACGGGACGGGGGACGGCGGATGTTGAGAGGCGTCACGCGCGGACAGGACACAGGACACAGACACAGAGACACACAGATTGGAAAGGGAGGGTGCGCGGTAGTAGTTGGGAATGTGCGTACCGTGCGGGATGGGAGTGGGCGAGGAACACGGTCGTGGCCCCTGTTTGTGGGTGCGTGTGATGACGTCGGTGTGTTGTGGGAAGGGAAGGTGCTGTGGCGGCGGCGCGTAATGGGCGTAGGCCGAAAAGAGAAAGGAACGTGGGCAGTGTGTTGGCAAGCGTCGGTTCGACTGCGACGTTGATGGGCAGGGCAAGGTTAATGGTGGTAGGAGTAGGCGTGTGGGCGCAAAAAATCTGCCGCTGCAGGCGGTGCCGTAACCGCCATGGGGCGGGAAGGAGAGAGGGCCAAAGAAAGAAAGAAAGAAGAAAACAAAATAAAAAAAAAAAGGAGGGGGGGGGGGGGCGAAAGGAAGGCAGGAAGGACAAGAGGCGAGGCGACGGCTTGCTTTGTGTATCGGTCGGTCTCTGGCTATGCTTCGTTTTCTGCAGCAGGGTCGGTGCGCGGCGTGGCTCGCGGCAGTGGGAACGCCTGGCGGCTGGACGGCCAGCAATGCGGTTGGATGGGCGGCCACAGCACCGCACCTGTGCCCGAGGAGGAGACGCTGGCGGCGGGCCCTGAGGTGAGGCCGGCTCGGCTCGGCTGGGGCTGTGGATGTGTAGGTGTGCGCCGCTGCTGCAACAACGAGTAAAACGCGAGAAGAAGGGATGGCGGTAGAGAGAAAAAAAAAAAAAAGGTCGTGTTGTGTTGATGCGCAGGCAGACGCGTACAGAGAGACGAGCCCGGTCTGCAGCAGGGTGTGGCCGTGCCGAGTGCAGAGCAGCGGCGGCTCGGTTCGGTTCGGTTCGGCCCGGCGGGCCGCGCTGTTGTCGCGGACGTGAGCGCCCCCTGGCGGGTGGCCGGAGGCGGCGCGGCGTGTTGGACGTGTGGCTGGTGGCAGTGCACAATTTGCGAGTGGCTGGCGGTGTGGCGTGGCGGTTGGCGCGTCGGGCGGCGGAGAGGGAGAGAGAGGAGAGGTATGTGTTGCGGGCGCCCTTTGCTGCGCTGCGTCGTTGCGTGTGCCGTACAGGGCGGGCGCTTGTCGACTGTGTGGGCGGTGTGGCGAATTGGCGTGAAACGGCTGCCGAGAGGTGTGTGGTAGCGAGCCGGTCGGTGTCAGTGCGAAGGGGAATGTGCGTGCGTTTGGCGGTTTCGGTGTGCTTTTTGCGGCGTGAGAGTGGGAATTAGTGGGGCCGGCTGTTGTGTTTGTTCCTTGTGTCTTGTGTCGTGTAGGTAGCTTGATGGCAACGTGGAAGGACGCCGGTTTCGTTTCGAGCCTTGCGTGTGGTTGTCGACGTTGACTGGTTGGCGTGTGCCGATGCACGTGCATGTGTGGGTCGCGAGTGCGTTTTTGGCTGGCTGTGTGTGTGTGTGTGTTTTGGGGGGGAAGGGGGAGGCGGTGGTGAAAGTGCAGTCGTTGCCACGGGCGTCGTCGGGTCGGGTGGGGCTGGGGCTGTGCGTCGTGGCGGAAAGGTGGTAGGTTGCGGGAAGCGAGCCCGTCGTTGACGGTGTCGCGTGAGTTGTGAATCGAGTGGGGCGCGGGGCGCGGGGCGCGGGACAGGAGCAGCGTGCCGCTGCGTCGTGGTCGTCAGCAGAGGCTGTGCGTGTGCTTGTCCTTTTTGTGGGCGGTTCGTGCGAGGCGTTTTTGTTTTGTGTTGCCCTAGTTGTTAGTTTATTTTGTTTGTGTTTGTTATTTTGAGACGACGACTGGTTGGTGGCGTGCGCGCGAAGTGGCGGTGTGCGCTTCCCGTGTCGTTTGTGTTGTTTTTTTTTTGTTTTTGTTTTTGTGTGTTTTTTTTTGCACTGGGCCCCGGGGGGTGGGTGGGTGCGTGCGTGTGTGTCGATTGCCGGCTGGCGAAAGGTGCGCCATCGGCGGGGTGGGTCGCCGGCACGAGTAGAGGCGGCGGCGTTGTTGCTGTTGTTGTGTGGTGTTTGTTTTGTTCGGCTGTGTCGGCGAGCTGTGTTGCGGTGCGTGTGAATGGTGGTGCAAAAGTGCTGGCGTTGGGGCTGCGACTGCGACGGCGGCGAGCCGCGGGCGCGCATGATAGTGATGTTGTGAACAGCGGCTGTGTACGGTAGTGGTGTTGTTGTAGCACGACGTGCATCCGGGCCGGCGCGGAAAGCGCAGTTGCGGGCGGTTGCCCTTCGGTGCCAGCCATGTCGCGTGAGCGGCGGGTTGCTGTGGTGTCGACACGTGGTGCTCTGGGTTGTTGTGTGGTGCCCTTTGGCCGGTGGGGGTGGTTCGCGTGCGTCTCGTTCGCGCTCGGTATCTGGTCGTGGTCGTGCTGCTCCCCCGTCTGTCGGCGGTTTTCGACGTCGTCTGTACGTTTTTGTCCGTTTGCGGCGGTGCCTGCCGACGTCGTCCCGTCGCGACCTTTCAACCGAAAGTGTGGCGCCCGAAGGTGAACGAACGTAACCCTGACCTCGGCGCTTTACGCTGAGCCGAGCGAACCGAACCGAACCTAACCTGTGGTGTGGTGAGGTGAGCTCAGCCTGTGAGCCCCAAACGTCTACGTAAGGTAAGCTGTCCGGCGGCTCACGCCTCACGTTTTGAACGCTTTTTTAACCTACGTTTGACGCTTCTTAACCTAGCACTGACCCCTTAACCTAACGTGTAACGTAACCTAACGTAACCTAACCTAACCTAACCTAACCTAACCTAACCTAACCTAACCTCTGACGCCTGACGTGTTTGAATGCTTAACCTAAGTTTGACGCTTAACCTAACCCAAGTCCCCTTAACCTAACCCACGTCCACCTAACCTAACCGAACCTAACCTAGACGTGTAAACGTAATGTGTAACGCGCAACGTGTAAGGTCGGCTGTCGTGTGTGCTGACGGCAGATTGGGTTGGTCTGTAGATTCGGATTGCGGTTTGCCTCGGTCGAGGGGTTGGGTCGGAAGCGGCGAGGGGCGGCGGCGCCTGTTGCGCAGGCGGCGTCCGTTTGCGGCGGGCAATTGTTGAGAAACGGCTGTGAATGTTGGCGGGCGAGAGGAGGAGGACGGCGCGCGATGTGGCCCGACGGCTGCGGGCCGATCGGGAAACGGCGGGAGGGCGACGGAAGGCGATGGGGCGGCGGAGGCGCGTTTGCACGGCCGTCATCGCCGCACGCCTCGGCTTGTGTGGCTGTGGCGCCGGCCGCGCTGGCCGGGCTGCCGCGGCGACGGTGTGGGAGTTTTGCCGAAGGTTTGGCCATTGTGGCGGGTCGTCGGCTGGGGCTGTGGGGGCGGCATTTGGGCGGGGGCGGCGATTCTCGGCGGGCCGACCCAGGCTGTAGCGCGCGGTAGCTGCAGTTTGGCCGTGGTTTGCGGCGCTGCCGTGGCGACTGGTTGGCGACTGTGGTGTGGCTGTGTGTAGCCCCATCCTCGGTGGTTTGAAAGGCGCGGGCGGTTGTGGCGCAGCTTTGGGGCTGCTCCGCACAGGCTGTCGGACGTTGGGCGGTAGCAAGCGCGGGAGGCGCGGCGCGGCGGCGCGCAGAGTGGCGGCCGCTCTCTCGGCCGTCCGCGCCCGCCCGCGACACTGGCTGGGCCCTTGTGATTCTCTGCTCTGCTCTGCCGTGCTGTGCTGTGCTTGCGTGCCTGCCGTCCCGCTCGCTCTCGCTCTCGCTCTCGCTGTGTGTTACGCGCGTCGTCGAAATGGCAGATCAGGCGGCTACGAACGAGACTGCTGCGGCACCCGCCGCCACCGGCACTACGAAGAAGGCCAAGTCTGCGTCGTCTGCGAAGAAGCCGCGCGCCAAGCCTGCGCACCCGCGCACCTCTGAGATGGTGACGGCCGCCATCAAGAGTCTGAAGGAGCGCGGCGGGTCGTCGCTGCAGGCGATCAAGAAGTACATAGCCGCGCACTACAAGCTGGACGCGGAGAAGCTGGCGCCGTTTATCAAGAAGTACCTCAAGTCGGCCGTCGTGGCGGGCGAGCTGGTGCAGACGAAGGGGAAGGGCGCGTCCGGCTCGTTCAAGCTTGCCGGCGCCGGCGGCGGGGGGGCGGCCGAGGGCGGCAAGGCTCGTGCTGGCGGTGCCAAGAAGAAGCGCGCCGCTCCGGCCAGCAAGGAGAAGAAGGGCGCCCGTGCGGCCGGCGCAAAGAAGGCTGGTGGCGTGAAGGCGGCGACCGGTCGGAAGGCGGGCGCCGCCAAGAAGGCGTCTGCGGCGTCGGCCGCTCCCGCGGGTGCGAAGAAGGCGGCTGCGGCCAAGCCGGCCAAGGCCAAGTCGCCGTCGAAGGCGAAGAAGGCCGCCAAGGTTCCGACGAAGAAGCCGAAGGCGCCGCGCCCGAAGAAGGCGACGACGCCGTCTAAGGCGAAGGCTTCGCCCAAGAAGAAGAAGTAGAGTAGAGTAGAGGAGAAAGAGATGGGAAAGGAAGGGTTTGGCGCTTGACCCCGTCGTCCCCACCCCCCGTCGTCGTCTAGTGGCGCGCAAGAGACGCGCGGCCCAAAACGGCCCTTCTCAGGGCCATCAAAGCACGTCGGGGAAGGTTTTGATTGTCGTGTTGCGTTTGGTGTGGGTGTCTGTCTGTATGCCCGTGGGGATGCTGTTTGCGTGCCGTGGTGGTTTGATTGCGGGGGTCGGTGGCGGGTGTGGGCGGCGGTAGCGGTAAGCGGTGTTGTTGTTGTCGTGGTTGATTGTCGCCGTGTTTGTGGCGGCGGCCGACGGTTGGTTTTCTGTCACGTTGTTTTGTTTGAATACGTTGGTTGGCTTGCCTGCGTTCGTTCTTCTCGGATGTGTGTCTTGTCTAGTCGTGTCTGGTCTTTGTTTTGTTTCTTTGTGTGTGTTATGTTTTGCAACGGGGGGCACGTTGAGATGTGGAAGGAGTCGGCGGGGATTTCGGTGGCGTGTAGAGCGAGCGAGCGCGCCTGCCTGGCCGTTGGCCGTCGGAGTGGAGTGCGGGTTTTTTTTGTTTTCGAAACGAAAGCGGCGGCCGGCCAGCCACCCGTGCGGTGTGACGTCGGCCGTTGGGTATTGTGCGCTTTGAGCGCCGGGGAGGGATGATGTGTGATTGTTGCGCGCTGCTAGCAGGCAGGCAGAGTGAGCGGGTGTGTGTGGCGGACGGACGGGAAGTGGTGGTTTTTGTTTTTGGGTTGCGGGGCGAGAGGCAGGCGACCGACAAAGTTTGCTCGCGACGGAGAGATGTTAGTGGCCCTGAAAAGGGCCGTTTTTGTTTGTGCGGTGCGGTGCCGCGGCGCGGTTTAGGCGCGCTCGCCGCGGATGCGGCGCGCGAGCTGGATGTCCTTGGGCATGATGGTGACGCGCTTGGCGTGGATTGCGCACAGGTTGGTGTCTTCGAAGAGGCCGACGAGGTAGGCCTCGCTGGCCTCCTGCAGGGCCATGACTGCGGAGCTCTGGAAGCGCAGGTCGGTCTTGAAGTCCTGGGCGATCTCGCGCACTAGGCGCTGGAATGGCAGCTTGCGGATGAGCAGCTCTGTGCTCTTCTGGTAGCGCCTGATTTCTCGCAGGGCGACGGTGCCCGGCCTGTAGCGGTGGGGCTTCTTGACGCCTCCGGTGGCGGGCGCGCTCTTCCTCGCCGCCTTGGTGGCGAGCTGTTTGCGCGGCGCCTTTCCGCCGGTGGACTTGCGGGCCGTTTGCTTTGTGCGGGCCATGGCGGTAGCGTTGGCGGTAGCGGAGCGGCGTGCGTGGAGGTTAGGTGCGGCGCGGCGTCCGGTGCTGCCTTGACAACGGGCCCGCGCGACGACGACGACGACGCACATGGTTGAGGGGTGAACCCTCAGCTGTGAGCGAAGTTCTAGCGCTTTTGATGCGCTTCTCCTTCTTCTTTGGTGATTTGAAGATGTAGGTGTGACGTGATGGGTGGTGTTGTTCTTGACTGTTGTGCTGGTTATTTTTTTTTTTTTTTTTTTTTTTTAGATGAAAGGATAGCGAGAGTGATAGTTTAAGAAGTGGGAAAACGAAAGGCCCAATTGACTGGCCCAAAATTTTTTTTTTTTTTTTTTTTTTTTTTTTTTTTTTTTTTTTTTTTTTTTTTTTAATGAAAAAAGAAGACAGGACAGTAGGAGGGACAGTAGAAGGGTGGAAAACGAACGGCCCATAGACTAGCCGGGGTTTACGACTACATTACAGAGTTAAAGAGAGGAAGAGGGATAGTGGGAGAGAGTGAAAACGAAAGGCCATTGTCCTGGCCTCTTCTTCTTCTCCATAGCGGCGTCTTGATGGTGACGGCAGTGAGTCTTGGAGTGGTGGGTTGGGGGGTCGGGGAGAGAGAAAGAGTCAGAGGGTGACAGATGAAGGCGTGAGAGAGGAAAGGCCTGTCGTGAATTAGGCCGACAGCGGGGATTGGGGGTGTGGGTTGGCGGGGGGGTGAATGACTTGATATGTTGGGGGGGGGGGGGTCTATGGTGTGAGTGAGTGATTGTCGTGAGGTGAGATGGCTATTGTATGTGAAGTCATGGGGGGCGAAATAAAAGGTCTGGCCATCGGGGGCCCGCGCGCCTCCGTGCTGCGCTTATATGCCCTCGGTTGCGCGTGGTGGGGGGAGGGCGGGCCAGAGTCTATATAGGGGGGCGGCGGGCGCGCTGGGCGCTGTCAGTCGTCGCTCCGGCAGCGCGCAGAGATGTCGTGGGCACGCCCGGAGTTTAGAGGATCGCTGAGTAGAGCTATGGGTGTGGCGGATCGCCGTTCGGCCGAGCCCGCTCGGTCGACGGCCCCATCCGGCCCCCCACATACGACGACTGGAGATGTTGGTGTGGCAGACCGCCGTCCGGAGGAGCTTGCTCCCCCGGCGGCCCCGTCTGACCCGCCGCCTAGGACGACCCGGCCACCGTCCACGGACTACGACTTGGACGACGGATCCAGTGAAGACGATATCGTAGTGCACGGCGCACTACCGGCCGACGAGAGGGCGCGGAGAATGACGGCCATCACGCAGCAACGCCCTGCGGGCGAGCGGCGCAAGCGGTCGTGTACTACCGCAGCATCTGGCGCCAAAAAGACGCCAAAGAAGAGGAGGCAGCTGGCTGTCTCCACAAACGGGGGCAGAAGACGCGCCCTACCTGACGACAGCGGTGCGGGTGCGACCTGGACGACCGTTACGTCGAAACGTGCGGCCAGACCCAGGAAGACGCCTACACCGCCGCCCACATCGACCGCAAACCGCTTTGGGGCCCTTGCGGTCGAAACTACGACTGAACAGCCTACTCCAGAGCGGTCGGCGCCCACGGCCGCCGCCAAAGCAGGCTGTTCAAATGATGAAGATGACGAAGGAGCCGTCCCCACCACCGGACGGTCACACCGGAGGCCGCCGCCCATAGTCTTCGAGGTGGCCGAAGACTATAAAGGTTTCCTGCAGCTCGTAAGGCAGTGGACGACTGCCGACTTCACCTTGCGAGCTGCAGCAGGGAACCTAGTGCGGCTACAGGTCGCCAACACAGACGACTACATCAAGGTGACGAGCGAGGCGTCAAACCAGGGCCTCCACTGGTTCACACACGCCGCCGTCCCCGAGCGACTATTGAAGATAGTCTTTAAGGGCTTACCGATGGCAGCTCAACCGGAGCTGCTACGAGAGGAGCTGACAGATCTAGACTTCAGCGTGCGCAACGTGACGCGCGTGAAGTCGCACGTCAGCCACAAAGAGTCGCCGTCACTTCTGGTTATCGCCACCGATACACCAGAAAACAGGCGGCTCTACCAGGTGACGAGGGTGGCCAACACAAAGGTCACCGTCGAAAACCTGAAACAGAAGAGGGGCCTGGTACAATGTTTCCGCTGCCAGGGGATGGGGCACGTGGCTCGCCACTGCTCCTTCCCCGAGAAGTGCGTGAAGTGTGCCGGGGCCCATGCCAGCAGACTTTGTCCGCTACCGAGGTCGCACACGCCCAAGTGTGCGAACTGCAGCGGCCCACACGTGGCGAGCTACCGCGGCTGCGAAGTCTTCAAAGCCGCAATAGCTCGCCAAAACGGGCAGCAGGCGAAGACGACTGCCGGCCGCTCCCTCCGCCGTCCGCGCCCAGGCGCAAAACCGGCGAGGCGGCCGGCACACGCCAGGCAGACGCCGGCAGCCAATGCTGCCACCACCGTCCCCACTGAAGGGGGCAACAAAAGCTGGCGCACCCGCGTCAGAAAACGGGCGCGCGAGCGCACGCCAGATGACCAGCGCGCCTACCACGGGAAGGCGCGCAAAGAAGACCACCAAACGACGGGAGGCGAAAGGCGCGGCAACGCGCCAGCCGCCTCACGTCACCCTGCAGCAACCAGCCAAGGCGCCGCAACATCAGCGCTTGAAGGAGGGCTGGCTGCAGCAATTTCAGCACTCTCTGCGGCAATCGACAAGGTAACACACCTTGCCGACACGCTGCAGAGAGTGGCTGAAACAGTGATGACCGCCTCACCGGCGGCTGCTCAACAGCCGTCGAAATAAGACGCTCCCAACGCCGTCCGCGCCGGGAGCACTGAAGACGGCTTGTCCACGGACAAGCACCGTTGTCCGCACGCGCGGGCAACCCTGAAGGCAATATATACCTGAAAAGGGCCAACGAGAAGACACAAAAGAAAAGAGAAGCATTACCAACAACTAGTCGAAGAGAAGAATGGAGGCAGTGCAGGGACATCCTGCAGGGACTCCAAGCAACCGGGGTGAAGAGCGCACACCCTGAAGAAGATGGTCTATCGGCTGGGCGCAGACCGTAGCCGACTCGCCAGCCGCTGCAGCTGCTGTTTGTGCACGTTTTGCTTTGCCCGAGGAAGGAAGGATGACAGGCCGCGGCAAGGGAGGAAAGGGGCTCGGCAAGGGTGGCGCCAAGCGGCACCGCAAGGTGTTGCGCGACAACATCCAGGGCATCACGAAGCCCGCCATCCGCCGCCTGGCTCGCAGGGGCGGCGTGAAGCGCATCTCTGGTCTGATCTACGAGGAGACCCGCGGGGTGCTGAAGGTGTTCCTGGAGAACGTGATCCGCGACGCGGTGACGTACACTGAGCACGCCAAGCGCAAGACTGTGACGGCCATGGACGTGGTGTACGCCCTGAAGAGGCAGGGGCGCACCCTGTACGGTTTCGGCGGTTAGGCTGCGTCGCAGCGGGCGCTGGCCTTCCCGCGGCCGTGCTTGTGGGTGGGAGAGACTAGAAAACGGCCCTTTTCAGGGCCACCACACTGTTCGGAAGTTGAAAAGTGCGAAAGAGTCTGTGTTGTTGTTGTTGTTGTTGCTGCGTGTGTGTGCGCTGTGTTGTTCGTTTGTTTGTTTGTTTGTTTGTTTCTTTCTTTCTTTCCGTTTGAGCGACGTGATGTGGCTGGGAGGGGAGAAGGAAAGGAAACGTGTCATGTGGCTGGCTGTGTGTGGAGCTGCTTCGTTTGTGTTTGTTATTGTGTGTCTTTGTATCGATCGCGACGGAGATGGCGGGCTGTGTGTTGTTGTGCGAGAGAGGCGGTAATTATTTGCTTGCGTGGTTTGGCTCTGTGTGTTTGCGGCGGCGTTGGGGTTTCCGAGGCAAGGCGTGTGGGCATAGGCGGCCGGATCAGCTGTTTCGTTCGTGTCGACGGCCGTTGCGCGCGGGAGTGGAGGGCGGTGTGTCGACACGCCTCCCTTTAACAATGGTCATTATTGCTGCCGTTGTCGTTTGGAAGGCGACTCTGCGACCGTGCAAAATGTGTGTGTGTGTGTGTGTGTGTGTGTGTGTGTGTGTGTGCGGGCTGTGTGGACGACAAGATGGCGGACGTGCGCCGGCGGCGGCTGTGCTGTGAAAGTGCAAAGTTGAAACAAAACAAGGTGCGGCGAGGACGACTGAAATTTTGCTTTGGACGTAGGTTTGTGTGGTGGCCCTGAAAAGGGCCGATTGTTGTGGGCCGGGCCGAGCCGAGCCGGCAAAGCGCGTTGCGTGCAGGGGAGCACGCGGCGCTGCGATTGCCTGGCCTCCTTTAGGCCTTCTTCTCGGTCTTCTTTGGCAGCAGGACGGCCTGGATGTTGGGTAGGACACCACCCTGTGCGATGGTGACGCCCGACAGGAGCTTGTTGAGCTCCTCGTCGTTGCGGATGGCAAGCTGCAGGTGGCGCGGGATGATGCGCGTCTTCTTGTTGTCGCGGGCCGCGTTTCCGGCCAGCTCGAGCACCTCAGCCGCGAGGTACTCCATGACGGCGGCGAGGTAGACGGGCGCCCCGGCGCCGACGCGCTCTGCGTAGTTTCCCTTGCGCAGGAGGCGGTGGATTCTGCCGACCGGGAACTGGAGCCCAGCCCTGCTTGAGCGGGACTTTGACTTGCCCTTGACTTTGCCTCCCTTTCCGCGTCCGGACATGGCGATGGGCTAGCGACGGTGCACACGAGAAGGAAACGAAAACGACCGGTGCGAGCGGCAGCGAGTCGAGCAGCGGAGTGCGTGCCGGCGCAGCCGGGGTGGGGGTGCTTTATGGGCTCGGGTGCGGCGGCCGGTTGCGCGCGCGCCCCATTGGTCGGCGGCCGCAACAGGGCGAGCTGGTAAAGGTGCGGCGGCGGCTGGCGGCGGGTGCCACTGTGTGGGGAGACGCTGACTAGAGCGGAGCGCTTGCTACTGGTGTTGCTGCTGCCGCCGTACGTTGGTTCGAGATGCCGCCCAAGACTAGCGGGAAGGCCGCCAAGAAGGCTGGCAAGGCGCAGAAGAACATTTCGAAGGGCGACAAGAAGAAGAAGCGCAAGAGGAAGGAGAGCTATGCCATCTACATCTACAAGGTGCTGAAGCAGGTGCACCCTGACACGGGCATCTCGTCGAAGGCGATGAGCATCATGAACAGCTTCGTGAACGACATTTTCGAGCGCATTGCGGCCGAGGCTTCTCGCCTGGCGCACTACAACAAGCGCTCGACCATCACGTCCCGCGAGATCCAGACCGCTGTGCGGCTGTTGCTGCCTGGCGAGCTGGCCAAGCACGCCGTGAGCGAGGGCACGAAGGCGGTGACCAAGTACACGAGCTCCAAGTAAGGAGGTGGCTCTGGAACGGAAGGAAGGATGGAGAGAGAATGCTCCTCCGTTGCGAGAGCGGCAAAACGGCCCTTTTCAGGGCCACCAACTTGCCTTTTGCGGGAAGGGCGGAATTGTTGTTGTTGTTTGTGTGGACGGCTGTGATGTATGTGTGCATTTTGATTGTGGGTGGGGGGGCGCGTCAAAGCGTGTTGCGCGGGGTACGGCCACGAGGTTGGTCGCCGTGGCGTGGAATGGTGGCACGCCTCGTTGGCGTGGTTTTTGACCCATTTGGTGTTGTTGGTGTGTGTGTTACCTGTCTGCGAGGGGGGACAGTGCGATCGCCGACTTTTGTGTCACCGTAACGACGGCCGTTTGCGGGTTTGTTTTTTGCACATCATACATGGCGAGGGTGAAATGTGAAATGTTGTTTTTTTTTGTGGTTTTTGTTTGCCGCCCACTATTCCCTTTGCTGTACGCCGAGTTTGACAATGGTGCGACGTAACTGCAGCGTGGAGGTGTGTGAGTGACGTTGAAATGAACGTGCCATGAAGACGCATTGTTGTTGCATTGTACTGTACGTGTACGGCGACACGCACGATGATGTACCATTCGACTCTGATTTTTGATAGCCGTGTCTGACTGATTGCGTACGACGCACGCACACCGATGTCGTCATTCAAGATGCACGCGTGTCCAGTGCAGTACAGTAAGCGCGACGCTAGACGACGGCGGCGGCGGCGGCGGCCGTTTTTGGCGAATGTCTGTACACGTGTTTGTCTGTGTCCATCCGGTATGTATTTGTTTGTTTGAAAGTGTTTTGTGTGTCGGTGACGTGGTCCGATCCGTCGCCCCCCTGAGTAACTGTCGATCGGCGCGATAGACCGGCGTCACGCAACTGAACCGAAGTCGTGGGCACACCCGTCATACTGTTGTACACCGTCGCGCTGAGAACGGTAACGACAGGTTGACTTTGATCGGTCGAATGTCTGGGCAGAACGTGAGGAAGGAGGCAAGAGTGCAGGAGGAAAGGACAGAGGGGGGGGGGGCAAAAGAGAGAGGAAGGGAAAAAGGGGAGAAACGCATTCGTAGAGCAACGGAACGTTCCCGTGTCGGAGGCGTATTGGAGCCGCACTGAAATGCGTTTAACGGCGGCGCGGCTGCAAGTGTCTGCCGTGGTGAACGTTACCTTTGACGGCTGCATTGGCCTTTGCTTTTTGCTTTTGCTTTCGCTTTCGCTTTCCCGGTTGTACGTAACGTTTGTTGGTATGGTTGGTTCTGAGGAAGAGTGTGTGACAGTGCCGTGCCGTCCATGTTCGTGTGCCCTCCCATTGTGTGTATGCTATTGTCTGTGTACTTGAATGATGTATGTAGGTGTTAGTGGACGTGTTTTACCAGTGGGGGGAAATGGATCGTCGATAGTTGGCGTCACTCTGTCACGGTCGAGATGACGCACCCTCCGTACAGAAAGGTGTCGGGAAAGTGTGTGTGTGTGTGTGTGTGTGTGTGTGTGTGTGTGTGTGTGTGTGTGCGTGCGTGCGTCCGTGAATTGGCAGTGTTTGGAGGTGGGCGTGCCCTGCATGTGGCCCGGAAGGCTGTTCGTTTGGCGGTAGTGTTGTGTGGACAGGGGAGGGGCATGCGTAACGCTGCTGGCATGGCATTTCGGGAGATGGGAGGGGGCAAACGAGGAAACGAGGAGCGGCGGCCAAAGACGGGACGGGGAGGGGCGCGGTGTGGGTGGCTTGCGCCTGTGCTCGGCGTTGTGGTTTGTGCAAAAGAGGAGGAGAAAAACAATGAGTTGCCAGGGAGGGGAGCGGTGTTGTGTTGTGGTTGTCGTGGTGTAGCCGCAGACGCGGCTGTCAGTGAACGTGGCGAGACGGACGGATGCGCGGAGGGGCGGGGGCGGCGCATTTCGCCGGTGCCGTGCCGTGCCGTGCCATGCCATGCCTGAAAGCCGCGTGGTCGCTGTGTTGTTGGTGGCGTGGGGGCGAGGAGAGTACCGTACGGGTGTGCTTGTGCGCCGGAAATGGCACACTGCGCCTGCCCGTCTTGGAGGCTGATGGCTGTGGTGTGGAAATGGGGCGCGGTGATGTTGAAGCAGTTGAAGAACAGAAAAGAAACCAAGAAGAAAACGGAAGGCGTGATGCGGCGGTGGTGGTGAGAGCGGGAAAAACAAAACAAAACAAAAAAAAAGAAAGAAAAAAAAACAACAAGAAAAAAGAAGGAAAAACAACAAGAAACAAAAAAAGAAAACAAAAAGTCTATCAATATTAAAATGTAAATGGAAATGGAAATGGAAATGGACCCAGGTATAACCTCCCTGCACAAATAGCAGAGAGTCCGATGATAATAAAAATGTGCCAGAATGTTAACGTCCCTACAAAACAAACCCAACGATAATATTAATGAAAGAATGAACCGTATGTAACATTGCAACAGACATAATGGAACCTGATAAATTGTATAAGGGCAGCAGCGTTGACCTTTGGCCCTGTATTCAGAATAAAAAGAGCCAAAGATCGTTACCCCAATGAAAAAGACACTGAAACACGTATGTAACATAGCAGCGATGGCGAGACATTGTAGCATCTGTGACCAGAGAGTTTGCGCTGGACCGCGCGAGTGTTGCGAGCGGTTCTCAGTCAGTCAGTCAGTCAGTCAGTCAGTCAGTCAGTCGTTGCGAGTCTGTAGCTCTGTCTAGTTGAGGGCTGTACTCTGTCAGTAGTCGTCGCGTGCAGTACGCTAATAGTCGTCATGCAGAGCGGTCGGTCAGTAGTAGCAGCCGAGTGCGGTTGTGTGATGTAGGCGGTCGGCAACACTGGTCAAGATGGTGAAGGAGGTATACTGTTAATTAATATAATCATTAGATAATGAAAAATTATATTTATTGTAATTAATTCTCCAACAAGTTCCCCAAAAATAATTTTTATTTCAAAAGCATTTTTCAAAAATGTAATGTTTTATTGAACTAAAGAGTTCGTTGCACTTCCCATTTCATTCCACTTCTTTGAAGAAAAATTTCACTAAAATCACAAAAAAAGAGAATATTATTATTTGCAATGCAGTTCCTCCAAGCGCTGCGCAACAACAAGAGCAGAAATGTGACATCCATTTATTCTGAGGTAAGACTTTAATTCTGATTGTTTTGCACAGGGCCAAAGACCGATATTTCGGCTCAATTGAAGTTTCTTGTCACTGAACGGACTTTAAATGTTGTGAAGAATTTATATTTGAGTCGGATTGCGAATTTCACATTTTTGTTGCCATTTTCAATACCTCTCATTGTGGGCGAGGTTACAATTAGCGCAATGTCCATTAGCATCCGTAAATAACATTGTCCATTATTTTAAATTTTGCGGGGAGGTTACAACACACAAAAAAAAAAAAAAAAACAAAAAAGTTGCATTTATATCCGCTCCTCAATTGTAGATACCCCTTACACAGCTGTGTGCAATGAATGAGTGCTGGCTGGTAATTAATTGCACTCCTTGGAGGGAAATGCCATAGGAAGTAGTCTTTAAAAAGTGAATGTTTTTCGTTAAAAGACAAAAGTTGCTTTAGAAAAAAGTAATAGTGGGGCTTTTGTTGTTGAACAAAATAAGTACAATGAACATACGTTATCAGATTTGCGCAATGCAGCTTCACACTACCTTTTGATTATAACACAATATACTATACATCGTCCCGAACCGTGACCAGAGTCGCGAGACGAGCAGAGCACGCCGCCGACGCCCGCTCAGTACAACCGTCCACCCGCTACTACTGTCGACCGACTACTACCTCTCCCGACTCGCGCTACAATATATATAACAACTGTTCCTGGCGACCCGGTGCGTGCCACTACTGTCGTCTGGCGCGGTCCAAGCGCCGACTAGCAACGATAAATAACTCTCTGGTCAGACAGAGATGCTGTCATGCCTCGCCATCGCTCTGGTAACGAATACATACGTGTTGCAGCGTGCGTACCACCGGAACACGCAGTGGCGGAGCCAAAGACTGTGTTGTCGAGGTCGAGTGCGAGCGGGAAGAGAGGCAGCGTCGGCACGGAGATGCAAGCGAGCGAGACGCACGGGGGCTGCGGCGTGGCGCGTTTGCGGTCGGCGCCTTTGGTGGCAACGGCCGGGACAAGCAGCGGTGTATGGTGTGGTGCGGGGCGGACAGGGGCGGCGGTGGACGGGGAGGAGGCGGCGCGACGACGGCATGGGGGCGAAAACGGGACGGGGGACGGCGGATGTTGAGAGGCGTCACGCGCGGACAGGACACAGGACACAGACACAGAGACACACAGATTGGAAAGGGAGGGTGCGCGGTAGTAGTTGGGAATGTGCGTACCGTGCGGGATGGGAGTGGGCGAGGAACACGGTCGTGGCCCCTGTTTGTGGGTGCGTGTGATGACGTCGGTGTGTTGTGGGAAGGGAAGGTGCTGTGGCGGCGGCGCGTAATGGGCGTAGGCCGAAAAGAGAAAGGAACGTGGGCAGTGTGTTGGCAAGCGTCGGTTCGACTGCGACGTTGATGGGCAGGGCAAGGTTAATGGTGGTAGGAGTAGGCGTGTGGGCGCAAAAAATCTGCCGCTGCAGGCGGTGCCGTAACCGCCATGGGGCGGGAAGGAGAGAGGGCCAAAGAAAGAAAGAAAGAAGAAAACAAAATAAAAAAAAAAAAAGGAGGGGGGGGGGGGGCGAAAGGAAGGCAGGAAGGACAAGAGGCGAGGCGACGGCTTGCTTTGTGTATCGGTCGGTCTCTGGCTATGCTTCGTTTTCTGCAGCAGGGTCGGTGCGCGGCGTGGCTCGCGGCAGTGGGAACGCCTGGCGGCTGGACGGCCAGCAATGCGGTTGGATGGGCGGCCACAGCACCGCACCTGTGCCCGAGGAGGAGACGCTGGCGGCGGGCCCTGAGGTGAGGCCGGCTCGGCTCGGCTGGGGCTGTGGATGTGTAGGTGTGCGCCGCTGCTGCAACAACGAGTAAAACGCGAGAAGAAGGGATGGCGGTAGAGAGAAAAAAAAAAAAAAGGTCGTGTTGTGTTGATGCGCAGGCAGACGCGTACAGAGAGACGAGCCCGGTCTGCAGCAGGGTGTGGCCGTGCCGAGTGCAGAGCAGCGGCGGCTCGGTTCGGTTCGGTTCGGCCCGGCGGGCCGCGCTGTTGTCGCGGACGTGAGCGCCCCCTGGCGGGTGGCCGGAGGCGGCGCGGCGTGTTGGACGTGTGGCTGGTGGCAGTGCACAATTTGCGAGTGGCTGGCGGTGTGGCGTGGCGGTTGGCGCGTCGGGCGGCGGAGAGGGAGAGAGAGGAGAGGTATGTGTTGCGGGCGCCCTTTGCTGCGCTGCGTCGTTGCGTGTGCCGTACAGGGCGGGCGCTTGTCGACTGTGTGGGCGGTGTGGCGAATTGGCGTGAAACGGCTGCCGAGAGGTGTGTGGTAGCGAGCCGGTCGGTGTCAGTGCGAAGGGGAATGTGCGTGCGTTTGGCGGTTTCGGTGTGCTTTTTGCGGCGTGAGAGTGGGAATTAGTGGGGCCGGCTGTTGTGTTTGTTCCTTGTGTCTTGTGTCGTGTAGGTAGCTTGATGGCAACGTGGAAGGACGCCGGTTTCGTTTCGAGCCTTGCGTGTGGTTGTCGACGTTGACTGGTTGGCGTGTGCCGATGCACGTGCATGTGTGGGTCGCGAGTGCGTTTTTGGCTGGCTGTGTGTGTGTGTGTGTTTTGGGGGGGAAGGGGGAGGCGGTGGTGAAAGTGCAGTCGTTGCCACGGGCGTCGTCGGGTCGGGTGGGGCTGGGGCTGTGCGTCGTGGCGGAAAGGTGGTAGGTTGCGGGAAGCGAGCCCGTCGTTGACGGTGTCGCGTGAGTTGTGAATCGAGTGGGGCGCGGGGCGCGGGGCGCGGGACAGGAGCAGCGTGCCGCTGCGTCGTGGTCGTCAGCAGAGGCTGTGCGTGTGCTTGTCCTTTTTGTGGGCGGTTCGTGCGAGGCGTTTTTGTTTTGTGTTGCCCTAGTTGTTAGTTTATTTTGTTTGTGTTTGTTATTTTGAGACGACGACTGGTTGGTGGCGTGCGCGCGAAGTGGCGGTGTGCGCTTCCCGTGTCGTTTGTGTTGTTTTTTTTTTGTTTTTGTTTTTGTGTGTTTTTTTTTGCACTGGGCCCCGGGGGGTGGGTGGGTGCGTGCGTGTGTGTCGATTGCCGGCTGGCGAAAGGTGCGCCATCGGCGGGGTGGGTCGCCGGCACGAGTAGAGGCGGCGGCGTTGTTGCTGTTGTTGTGTGGTGTTTGTTTTGTTCGGCTGTGTCGGCGAGCTGTGTTGCGGTGCGTGTGAATGGTGGTGCAAAAGTGCTGGCGTTGGGGCTGCGACTGCGACGGCGGCGAGCCGCGGGCGCGCATGATAGTGATGTTGTGAACAGCGGCTGTGTACGGTAGTGGTGTTGTTGTAGCACGACGTGCATCCGGGCCGGCGCGGAAAGCGCAGTTGCGGGCGGTTGCCCTTCGGTGCCAGCCATGTCGCGTGAGCGGCGGGTTGCTGTGGTGTCGACACGTGGTGCTCTGGGTTGTTGTGTGGTGCCCTTTGGCCGGTGGGGGTGGTTCGCGTGCGTCTCGTTCGCGCTCGGTATCTGGTCGTGGTCGTGCTGCTCCCCCGTCTGTCGGCGGTTTTCGACGTCGTCTGTACGTTTTTGTCCGTTTGCGGCGGTGCCTGCCGACGTCGTCCCGTCGCGACCTTTCAACCGAAAGTGTGGCGCCCGAAGGTGAACGAACGTAACCCTGACCTCGGCGCTTTACGCTGAGCCGAGCGAACCGAACCGAACCTAACCTGTGGTGTGGTGAGGTGAGCTCAGCCTGTGAGCCCCAAACGTCTACGTAAGGTAAGCTGTCCGGCGGCTCACGCCTCACGTTTTGAACGCTTTTTTAACCTACGTTTGACGCTTCTTAACCTAGCACTGACCCCTTAACCTAACGTGTAACGTAACCTAACGTAACCTAACCTAACCTAACCTAACCTAACCTAACCTAACCTAACCTCTGACGCCTGACGTGTTTGAATGCTTAACCTAAGTTTGACGCTTAACCTAACCCAAGTCCCCTTAACCTAACCCACGTCCACCTAACCTAACCGAACCTAACCTAGACGTGTAAACGTAATGTGTAACGCGCAACGTGTAAGGTCGGCTGTCGTGTGTGCTGACGGCAGATTGGGTTGGTCTGTAGATTCGGATTGCGGTTTGCCTCGGTCGAGGGGTTGGGTCGGAAGCGGCGAGGGGCGGCGGCGCCTGTTGCGCAGGCGGCGTCCGTTTGCGGCGGGCAATTGTTGAGAAACGGCTGTGAATGTTGGCGGGCGAGAGGAGGAGGACGGCGCGCGATGTGGCCCGACGGCTGCGGGCCGATCGGGAAACGGCGGGAGGGCGACGGAAGGCGATGGGGCGGCGGAGGCGCGTTTGCACGGCCGTCATCGCCGCACGCCTCGGCTTGTGTGGCTGTGGCGCCGGCCGCGCTGGCCGGGCTGCCGCGGCGACGGTGTGGGAGTTTTGCCGAAGGTTTGGCCATTGTGGCGGGTCGTCGGCTGGGGCTGTGGGGGCGGCATTTGGGCGGGGGCGGCGATTCTCGGCGGGCCGACCCAGGCTGTAGCGCGCGGTAGCTGCAGTTTGGCCGTGGTTTGCGGCGCTGCCGTGGCGACTGGTTGGCGACTGTGGTGTGGCTGTGTGTAGCCCCATCCTCGGTGGTTTGAAAGGCGCGGGCGGTTGTGGCGCAGCTTTGGGGCTGCTCCGCACAGGCTGTCGGACGTTGGGCGGTAGCAAGCGCGGGAGGCGCGGCGCGGCGGCGCGCAGAGTGGCGGCCGCTCTCTCGGCCGTCCGCGCCCGCCCGCGACACTGGCTGGGCCCTTGTGATTCTCTGCTCTGCTCTGCCGTGCTGTGCTGTGCTTGCGTGCCTGCCGTCCCGCTCGCTCTCGCTCTCGCTCTCGCTGTGTGTTACGCGCGTCGTCGAAATGGCAGATCAGGCGGCTACGAACGAGACTGCTGCGGCACCCGCCGCCACCGGCACTACGAAGAAGGCCAAGTCTGCGTCGTCTGCGAAGAAGCCGCGCGCCAAGCCTGCGCACCCGCGCACCTCTGAGATGGTGACGGCCGCCATCAAGAGTCTGAAGGAGCGCGGCGGGTCGTCGCTGCAGGCGATCAAGAAGTACATAGCCGCGCACTACAAGCTGGACGCGGAGAAGCTGGCGCCGTTTATCAAGAAGTACCTCAAGTCGGCCGTCGTGGCGGGCGAGCTGGTGCAGACGAAGGGGAAGGGCGCGTCCGGCTCGTTCAAGCTTGCCGGCGCCGGCGGCGGGGGGGCGGCCGAGGGCGGCAAGGCTCGTGCTGGCGGTGCCAAGAAGAAGCGCGCCGCTCCGGCCAGCAAGGAGAAGAAGGGCGCCCGTGCGGCCGGCGCAAAGAAGGCTGGTGGCGTGAAGGCGGCGACCGGTCGGAAGGCGGGCGCCGCCAAGAAGGCGTCTGCGGCGTCGGCCGCTCCCGCGGGTGCGAAGAAGGCGGCTGCGGCCAAGCCGGCCAAGGCCAAGTCGCCGTCGAAGGCGAAGAAGGCCGCCAAGGTTCCGACGAAGAAGCCGAAGGCGCCGCGCCCGAAGAAGGCGACGACGCCGTCTAAGGCGAAGGCTTCGCCCAAGAAGAAGAAGTAGAGTAGAGTAGAGGAGAAAGAGATGGGAAAGGAAGGGTTTGGCGCTTGACCCCGTCGTCCCCACCCCCCGTCGTCGTCTAGTGGCGCGCAAGAGACGCGCGGCCCAAAACGGCCCTTCTCAGGGCCATCAAAGCACGTCGGGGAAGGTTTTGATTGTCGTGTTGCGTTTGGTGTGGGTGTCTGTCTGTATGCCCGTGGGGATGCTGTTTGCGTGCCGTGGTGGTTTGATTGCGGGGGTCGGTGGCGGGTGTGGGCGGCGGTAGCGGTAAGCGGTGTTGTTGTTGTCGTGGTTGATTGTCGCCGTGTTTGTGGCGGCGGCCGACGGTTGGTTTTCTGTCACGTTGTTTTGTTTGAATACGTTGGTTGGCTTGCCTGCGTTCGTTCTTCTCGGATGTGTGTCTTGTCTAGTCGTGTCTGGTCTTTGTTTTGTTTCTTTGTGTGTGTTATGTTTTGCAACGGGGGGCACGTTGAGATGTGGAAGGAGTCGGCGGGGATTTCGGTGGCGTGTAGAGCGAGCGAGCGCGCCTGCCTGGCCGTTGGCCGTCGGAGTGGAGTGCGGGTTTTTTTTGTTTTCGAAACGAAAGCGGCGGCCGGCCAGCCACCCGTGCGGTGTGACGTCGGCCGTTGGGTATTGTGCGCTTTGAGCGCCGGGGAGGGATGATGTGTGATTGTTGCGCGCTGCTAGCAGGCAGGCAGAGTGAGCGGGTGTGTGTGGCGGACGGACGGGAAGTGGTGGTTTTTGTTTTTGGGTTGCGGGGCGAGAGGCAGGCGACCGACAAAGTTTGCTCGCGACGGAGAGATGTTAGTGGCCCTGAAAAGGGCCGTTTTTGTTTGTGCGGTGCGGTGCCGCGGCGCGGTTTAGGCGCGCTCGCCGCGGATGCGGCGCGCGAGCTGGATGTCCTTGGGCATGATGGTGACGCGCTTGGCGTGGATTGCGCACAGGTTGGTGTCTTCGAAGAGGCCGACGAGGTAGGCCTCGCTGGCCTCCTGCAGGGCCATGACTGCGGAGCTCTGGAAGCGCAGGTCGGTCTTGAAGTCCTGGGCGATCTCGCGCACTAGGCGCTGGAATGGCAGCTTGCGGATGAGCAGCTCTGTGCTCTTCTGGTAGCGCCTGATTTCTCGCAGGGCGACGGTGCCCGGCCTGTAGCGGTGGGGCTTCTTGACGCCTCCGGTGGCGGGCGCGCTCTTCCTCGCCGCCTTGGTGGCGAGCTGTTTGCGCGGCGCCTTTCCGCCGGTGGACTTGCGGGCCGTTTGCTTTGTGCGGGCCATGGCGGTAGCGTTGGCGGTAGCGGAGCGGCGTGCGTGGAGGTTAGGTGCGGCGCGGCGTCCGGTGCTGCCTTGACAACGGGCCCGCGCGCCTCCGTGCTGCGCTTATATGCCCTCGGTTGCGCGTGGTGGGGGGAGGGCGGGCCAGAGTCTATATAGGGGGGCGGCGGGCGCGCTGGGCGCAGACCGTAGCCGACTCGCCAGCCGCTGCAGCTGCTGTTTGTGCACGTTTTGCTTTGCCCGAGGAAGGAAGGATGACAGGCCGCGG
>NW_025726893.1:45000-48489 GCF_021461385.2 Schistocerca piceifrons | reverse complement strand
CTGTCACAGCGCACAAACCATGACATGAGTCAAAGACACAGGTCTCACACAAGCATAGAATTGGAGCGCCGCCTCTAATAAGCCAAAGGTGCATCCTGACGTGACAAATCTGATCATGTCACAAGCATTCACTTACTATAATCACTATCAACGAACCTGCCGCCCCGCCCCCCCCCCTACACCTTTCCTTACAACAACGTGTAACCTAACCTAACTAACCTAACCTATGTTGTACCTTAACCTAACCTATGTTGTACCTTAACCTAACCTAGTTGTACCTTAACCTAACCTATGTTGTACCTTAACCTAACCTATGTTGTACCTTAACCTAACCTATGTTGTACCTTAACCTAACCTATGTTGTACCTTAACCTAACCTAGGTTGTACCTTAACCTAACCTATGTTGTACCTTAACCTACCTATGTTGTACTTACCTAACCTATGTGTACCTTAACCTAACCTATGTTGTACCTTAACCTAACCTATGTTGTACCTTAACCTAACACCATGTTGTACCTTAACCTAACCCATGTGTACCTTAACCTAACCCATGTTGTACCTTAACTAACCCATGTTGTACCTTAACCTAACCATGTTGTACCTTAACCTAACCCATGTTGTACCTTAACCTAACCCATGTTGTACCTTAACCTAACCCATGTTGTACCTTAACCTAACCCATGTTGTACCTTAACCTAACCCATGTTGTACCTTAACCTAACCCATGTTGTGCCTTAACCCTAACCCATGTTGTGCCTTAACCTAACCCATGTTGTGCCTTAACCTAACCCATGTTGTGCCTTAACCTAACCCATGTTGTGCCTTAACCTAACCCACGTTGTGCCTTAACCTAACCCACGTTGTGCCTTAACCTAACCCACGTTGTGCCTTAACCTAACCCATGTTGTGCCTTAACCTAACCCATGTTGTGCCTTAACCTAACCCATGTTGTGCCTTAACCTACCCATGTTGTGCCTTAACCTAACCCATGTTGTGCCTTAACCTAACCCATGTTGTGCCTTAACCTAACCCACGTTGTGCCTTAACCTAACCCACGTTGTGCCTTAACCTAACCCACGTTGTGCCTTAACCTAACCCACGTTGTGCCTTAACCTAACCCACGTTGTGCCTTAACCTAACCCATGTTGTGCCTTAACCTAACCCATGTTGTGCCTTAACCTAACCCATGTTGTGCCTTAACCTAACCCACGTTGTGCCTTAACCTAACCCACGTTGTGCCTTAACCTAACCCACGTTGTGCCTTAACCTAACCCACGTTGTGCCTTAACCTAACCCACGTTGTGCCTTAACCTAACCCACGTTGTGCCTTAACCTAACCCCGTTGTCCCCTAAAGTAACCCACGTTGTCCCCTAACGTAACCCACGTTGTCCCCTAACGTAACCCATGTTGTCGCCTAAACTGCTCTGTAATTGTTATACCGACTCGTTCAATTAGTGTAGTGTTGCCCACCCGCAACCCTCGCAATATAGTTCGCTACTCGCACTGCCCGCTCCCCTGTGTATCGCTTCATGTTAAACACCTTGCAAGTCTTGCTGACTTTCCACATGCTCCTGCTGTACACTGTAATGTGGATGGCAGCAGGACGTACATGCCGCCCTCCCCACGTCCCCACCTTGCCCCCCTGCCTTCGCAAGCTGGTTGGTGAGAAGTTTGCATGTTCAATGCCCTTCGCATGCGACGTACTCAGGCTACGTTGTGGTGCGGCTGTGTCAACCGTCCGCTAATGTCGTACGCGTAAACCACAATCTGTACTGCACATTCGTCCTTATGTACCGAATGATACATCGTGGCACATGTGTGACCGTACAACGACTGCGCCCAAAAACGGCGGACCATACAGTGCAAATATTGTGCACGCAGCTACGTGTCGTCGCCTATGAGAGCTGGATTGCAGTGTGGTACGCCATAGAGGACGTGTGGGAGGAACGGACGCCGTGGATGGCGATCAGCATGAGCTGTCTGTTGATGTATTCGACCTAGTCGTCTCTCCTCACACACCGTGATGGCATGGTGCACCGCGTTCCATATCTGCGACATGCTACAGAGGCCGGTTGACAGTCGTTCGAGCAAGGGACATCGCATACGTACGGGGGCCACCTTCCACGTATTGTCTAGGCGTGCACATTTTGTTGCGTTGTATGTGGGCAGACGTAGTGTGGCGTGACACCTGACACAGGCATGCAATAATCGTTGAAGTTGCAAATGGCGATGGACGCCTGCGTTTTCTGGTGAAGTTACGCAAATGAACAAATGGTAACCTGTTGTGGTGCGGTTGTTCTCGCTAGGGGTGAATCGGTGATGGCGACGATAGGTTGAGGTACGAACCGGTTGTTCCAGCGATACCCACCATGCCGACGAAACTGAACGGCATCTGGGTGTGAAGCGATACGCGGCGGTGGCTGGGTGGGACCGTCCCCGGCCGGTGAGGGGGCGCCCTCCCGGCGTGCTGGCCGCGCGGTGCGTGGGCGCACGCGCTACAGCCGGCTGGTGGGGGCGGCAGTGGCAGGCGCGCCGGCCGACGGACGCGGCAGGCGTCGCAGCTGCGCGCCGGCGCACCCTGCGCGCGGCGCCGTGCGGCCAAAGTAGGTCCTCGCGGGCCCGGTGCGAAGCGCGGTGGACATCTTCAGTGTGCTGGTCCGATTGAGGACTGTGTGCGTTGAGGATGCGCCGCCGCCCGGCGCTCGGCGCCGCGACGCCGTCTGCTGCTCGGTCGCCCCAGCGGTTCTCGCTGGTGGTTTGTATCGCAGCTGTGCGGATGTGTTGGCGCGTGCGCTGTGCTGGGAGAGTTCGCTTCGGCACCCAAGTGGGGCTTTTGTCCTTCTGTGGCGCTGGCGTTGGAGCTGCCGGTCACCGTAGGTGGCGCGTGTTGTCTCCCGCCGGCAATGCCACGACAGCACGCTCCCGGGCCTCTGTCGGCAGCGGCAAGCTCAGTTGGAGCACGGGTGGTCGCACCGAAAGCGTCTACTCGCCTAACTCCGGGCGATTGCGCCTCTCTCGAACCCGACCAAGTACTTGGGACGGCGCTGCGCGCCGCCGGGACCTGAGAGGGTTTCGAGGTGTATTGTGCAGGGGAGCTCAGCCTCCTCCTGTTTGCAGAATGATTGAGCGGACGCTTGCGTGTTCGCGCGGGGCCCCCGGGACACACTCCCGGGCGGCCGGCTGCTCAGCTCTAGTTGACGCAGCTCCCTGGTTGATCCTGCCAGTAGTCATATGCTTGTCTCAAAGATTAAGCCATGCATGTCTCAGTACAAGCCGCATTAAGGTGAAACCGCGAATGGCTCATTAAATCAGTTATGGTTCCTTAGATCGTACCCACGTTACTTGGATAACTGTGGTAATTCTAGAGCTAATACATGCAAACAGAGTCCCGACCAGAGATGGAAGGGACGCTTTTATTAGATCAAAACCAATCGTCGGCTCGTCCGGTCCGTTTGCCTTGGTGACTCTGAATAACTTTGGGCTGATC
>NW_025726893.1:32500-37500 GCF_021461385.2 Schistocerca piceifrons | reverse complement strand
TCCACCCGCACCCGTTCGTGCACCACCCCAACCGCCACACGCGCACCTCCAGCGGATGAACGGCGGAAGTTTCCCGCACTCGTAAAGTGCAATCCACCCCTATAACTTGCGTTTCATGAAGAGTTATTTCCAATATGCGACATTCCCGCTGTCCCTATACATGAGCCGCGACCTGTACCACTTACGAGCGAGAGACGCGATCGCGTTGCTCACTGTACGGCGTCCGATACCGAGCCATCAGCATGTCGGTCCCCATGCGCGTTGCACTCGCACTCGCAGTCGCAAAAACGTGGGGCAAATATATTACGCGGAAGAGCTATAACAGACCGAGCCCCACTGCATGGGGGGAGTCTTTGTCACTAATGTACACAGATGGAACATTTTGGACTGGAACCAGATTACCCGTACACACGGCGCTGATTAGTAATCAATGCAGAGCCATCAAACTACAGCAAATATACACAACTGTCCGTATACATGCTGAAAGAGTCTGCCCACAATGGGAACCACACGTCAGCCAGACACTCTGATCACGCACCACTCTCTGCTTCTAACAGGCGCACATACAATATGTAAGCACCAGCATGGAACAACATCCAGTGCATCTTCTCCGCCACATTACACAATCCACACTATCACAACCAGACCAGGAGGTCCATGCGGAAAATACAATATCCCAGCCTTTCGACATCCACCATTGCGCAGACCAGGCACCAACACCCACACATGTCCTATACAACGGTGCACCCAACATCACAATAGTACCTCCTGTCACAGCGCACAAACAATGACATGAGTCAAAGACACAGGTCTCACACAAGCATAGAATTGGAGCGCCGCCTCTAATAAGCCAAAGGTGCATCCTGACGTGACAAATCTGATCATGTCACAAGCATTCACTTACTATAATCACTATCAACGAACCTGCCGCCCCCGCCCCCCCCCCCCCTACACCTTTCCTTACAACAACGTGTAACCTAACCTAACCTAACCTAACCTATGTTGTACCTTAACCTAACCTATGTTGTACCTTAACCTAACCTATGTTGTACCTTAACCTAACCTATGTTGTACCTTAACCTAACCTATGTTGTACCTTAACCTAACCTATGTTGTACCTTAACCTAACCTATGTTGTACCTTAACCTAACCTATGTTGTACCTTAACCTAACCTATGTTGTACCTTAACCTAACCTATGTTGTACCTTAACCTAACCCATGTTGTACCTTAACCTAACCCATGTTGTACCTTAACCTAACCCATGTTGTACCTTAACCTAACCCATGTTGTACCTTAACCTAACCCATGTTGTACCTTAACCTAACCCATGTTGTACCTTAACCTAACCCATGTTGTACCTTAACCTAACCCATGTTGTACCTTAACCTAACCCATGTTGTACCTTAACCTAACCCATGTTGTACCTTAACCTAACCCATGTTGTGCCTTAACCTAACCCATGTTGTGCCTTAACCTAACCCATGTTGTGCCTTAACCTAACCCATGTTGTGCCTTAACCTAACCCACGTTGTGCCTTAACCTAACCCACGTTGTGCCTTAACCTAACCCACGTTGTGCCTTAACCTAACCCACGTTGTGCCTTAACCTAACCCATGTTGTGCCTTAACCTAACCCATGTTGTGCCTTAACCTAACCCATGTTGTGCCTTAACCTAACCCATGTTGTGCCTTAACCTAACCCATGTTGTGCCTTAACCTAACCCATGTTGTGCCTTAACCTAACCCATGTTGTGCCTTAACCTAACCCACGTTGTGCCTTAACCTAACCCACGTTGTGCCTTAACCTAACCCACGTTGTGCCTTAACCTAACCCACGTTGTGCCTTAACCTAACCCATGTTGTGCCTTAACCTAACCCACGTTGTGCCTTAACCTAACCCACGTTGTGCCTTAACCTAACCCACGTTGTGCCTTAACCTAACCCACGTTGTGCCTTAACCTAACCCACGTTGTGCCTTAACCTAACCCACGTTGTCCCCTAAAGTAACCCACGTTGTCCCCTAACGTAACCCACGTTGTCCCCTAACGTAACCCATGTTGTCGCCTAAACCTGCTCTGTAATTGTTATACGACTCGTTCAATTAGTGTAGTGTTGCCCACCCGCAACCCTCGCAATATAGTTCGCTACTCGCACTGCCCGCTCCCCTGTGTATCGCTTCATGTTAAACACCTTGCAAGTCTTGCTGACTTTCCACATGCTCCTGCTGTACACTGTAATGTGGATGGCAGCAGGACGTACATGCCGCCCCTCCCCACGTCCCCACCTTGCCCCCCTGCCTTCGCAAGCTGGTTGGTGAGAAGTTTGCATGTTCAATGCCCTTCGCATGCGACGTACTCAGGCTACGTTGTGGTGCGGCCTGTGTCAACCGTCCGCTAATGTCGTACGCGTAAACCACAATCTGTACTGCACATTCGTCCTTATGTACCGAATGATACATCGTGGCACATGTGTGACCGTACAACGACTGCGCCCAAAAACGGCGGACCATACAGTGCAAATATTGTGCACGCAGCTACGTGTCGTCTCCCTATGAGAGCTGGATTGCAGTGTGGTACGCCATAGAGACGTGTGGGAGGAACGGACGCCGTGGATGGCGATCAGCATGAGCTGTCTGTTGATGTATTCGGACCTAGTCGTCTCTCCTCACACACCGTGATGGCATGGTGCACCGCGTTCCATATCTGCGACATGCTACAGAGGCCGGTTGACAGTCGTTCGAGCAATGGACATCGCATACGTACGGGGGCCACCTTCCACGTATTGTCTAGGCGTGCACATTTTGTTGCGTGTATGTGGGCAGACGTAGTGTGGCGTGACACCTGACACAGGCATGCAATAATCGTTGAAGTTGCAAATGGCGATGGACGCCTGCGTTTTCTGGTGAAGTTACGCAAATGAACAAATGGTAACCTGTTGTGGTGCGGTTGTTCTCGCTAGGGGTGAATCGGTGATGGCGACGATAGGTTGAGGTACGAACCGGTTGTTCCAGCGATACCCACCATGCCGACGAAACTGAACGGCATCTGGGTGTGAAGCGATACGCGGCGGTGGCTGGGTGGGACCGTCCCCGGCCGGTGAGGGGGCGCCTCCCGGCGTGCTGGCCGCGCGGTGCGTGGGCGCACGCGCTACAGCCGGCTGGTGGGGGCGGCCAGTGGCAGGCGCGCCGGCCGACGGACGCGGCAGGCGTCGCAGCTGCGCGCCGGCGCACCCTGCGCGCGGCGCCGTGCGGCCAAAGTAGGTCCTCGCGGGCCCGGTGCGAAGCGCGGTGGACATCTTCAGTGTGCTGGTCCGATTGAGGACTGTGTGCGTTGAGGATGCGCCGCCGCCCGGCGCTCGGCGCCGCGACGCCGTCTGCTGCTCGGTCGCCCCAGCGGTTCTCGCTGGTGGTTTGTATCGCAGCTGTGCGGATGTGTTGGCGCGTGCGCTGTGCTGGGAGAGTTCGCTTCGGCACCCAAGTGGGGCTTTTGTCCTTCTGTGGCGCTGGCGTTGGAGCTGCCGGTCACCGTAGGTGGCGCGTGTTGTCTCCCGCCGGCAATGCCACGACAGCACGCTCCCGGGCCTCTGTCGGCAGCGGCAAGCTCAGTTGGGAGCACGGGTGGTCGCACCGAAAGCGTCTACTCGCCTAACTCCGGGCGATTGCGCCTCTCTCGAACCCGACCAAGTACTTGGGACGGCGCTGCGCGCCGCCGGGACCTGAGAGGGTTTCGAGGTGTATTGTGCAGGGGAGCTCAGCCTCCTCCTGTTTGCAGAATGATTGAGCGGACGCTTGCGTGTTCGCGCGGGCCCCCGGGACACACTCCCGGGCGGCCGGCTGCTCAGCTCTAGTTGACGCAGCTCCCTGGTTGATCCTGCCAGTAGTCATATGCTTGTCTCAAAGATTAAGCCATGCATGTCTCAGTACAAGCCGCATTAAGGTGAAACCGCGAATGGCTCATTAAATCAGTTATGGTTCCTTAGATCGTACCCACGTTACTTGGATAACTGTGGTAATTCTAGAGCTAATACATGCAAACAGAGTCCCGACCAGAGATGGAAGGGACGCTTTTATTAGATCAAAACCAATCGGTCGGCTCGTCCGGTCCGTTTGCCTTGGTGACTCTGAATAACTTTGGGCTGATCGCACGGTCCTCGTACCGGCGACGCATCTTTCAAATGTCTGCCTTATCAACTGTCGATGGTAGGTTCTGCGCCTACCATGGTTGTAACGGGTAACGGGGAATCAGGGTTCGATTCCGGAGAGGGAGCCTGAGAAACGGCTACCACATCCAAGGAAGGCAGCAGGCGCGCAAATTACCCACTCCCGGCACGGGGAGGTAGTGACGAAAAATAACGATACGGGACTCATCCGAGGCCCCGTAATCGGAATGAGTACACTTTAAATCCTTTAACGAGTATCTATTGGAGGGCAAGTCTGGTGCCAGCAGCCGCGGTAATTCCAGCTCCAATAGCGTATATTAAAGTTGTTGCGGTTAAAAAGCTCGTAGTTGGATTTGTGTCCCACGCTGTTGGTTCACCGCCCGTCGGTGTTTAACTGGCATGTATCGTGGGACGTCCTGCCGGTGGGGCGAGCCGAAGGCGTGCGACCGCCTCGTGCGTGCTCGTGCGTCCCGAGGCGGACCCCGTTGAAATCCTACCAGGGTGCTCTTTATTGAGTGTCTCGGTGGGCCGGCACGTTTACTTTGAACAAATTAGAGTGCTTAAAGCAGGCAAGCCCGCCTGAATACTGTGTGCATGGAATAATGGAATAGGACCTCGGTTCTATTTTGTTGGTTTTCGGAACCCGAGGTAATGATTAATAGGGACAGGCGGGGGCATTCGTATTGCGACGTTAGAGGTGAAATTCTTGGATCGTCGCAAGACGAACAGAAGCGAAAGCATTTGCCAAGTATGTTTTCATTAATCAAGAACGAAAGTTAGAGGTTCGAAGGCGATCAGATACCGCCCTAGTTCTAACCATAAACGATGCCAGCCAGCGATC
>NW_025726893.1:20000-25000 GCF_021461385.2 Schistocerca piceifrons | reverse complement strand
GCCTCTAATAAGCCAAAGGTGCATCCTGACGTGACAAATCTGATCATGTCACAAGCATTCACTTACTATAATCACTATCAACGAACCTGCCGCCCCCGCCCCCCCCCCCCTACACCTTTCCTTACAACAACGTGTAACCTAACCTAACCTAACCTAACCTATGTTGTACCTTAACCTAACCTATGTTGTACCTTAACCTAACCTATGTTGTACCTTAACCTAACCTATGTTGTACCTTAACCTAACCTATGTTGTACCTTAACCTAACCTATGTTGTACCTTAACCTAACCTATGTTGTACCTTAACCTAACCTATGTTGTACCTTAACCTAACCTATGTTGTACCTTAACCTAACCCATGTTGTACCTTAACCTAACCCATGTTGTACCTTAACCTAACCCATGTTGTACCTTAACCTAACCCATGTTGTACCTTAACCTAACCCATGTTGTACCTTAACCTAACCCATGTTGTACCTTAACCTAACCCATGTTGTACCTTAACCTAACCCATGTTGTACCTTAACCTAACCCATGTTGTACCTTAACCTAACCCATGTTGTGCCTTAACCTAACCCATGTTGTGCCTTAACCTAACCCATGTTGTGCCTTAACCTAACCCATGTTGTGCCTTAACCTAACCCATGTTGTGCCTTAACCTAACCCACGTTGTGCCTTAACCTAACCCACGTTGTGCCTTAACCTAACCCACGTTGTGCCTTAACCTAACCCACGTTGTGCCTTAACCTAACCCATGTTGTGCCTTAACCTAACCCATGTTGTGCCTTAACCTAACCCATGTTGTGCCTTAACCTAACCCATGTTGTGCCTTAACCTAACCCATGTTGTGCCTTAACCTAACCCATGTTGTGCCTTAACCTAACCCACGTTGTGCCTTAACCTAACCCACGTTGTGCCTTAACCTAACCCACGTTGTGCCTTAACCTAACCCACGTTGTGCCTTAACCTAACCCATGTTGTGCCTTAACCTAACCCATGTTGTGCCTTAACCTAACCCATGTTGTGCCTTAACCTAACCGCTACTCGCACTGCCCGCTCCCCTGTGTATCGCTTCATGTTAAACACCTTGCAAGTCTTGCTGACTTTCCACATGCTCCTGCTGTACACTGTAATGTGGATGGCAGCAGGACGTACATGCCGCCCCCCCCCCCCCCCCCACCCCTCCCCACGTCCCCACGTCCCCACCTTGCCCCCTGCCTTCGCAAGCTGGTTGGTGACAAGTTTGCATGTTCAATGCCCTTCGCATGCGACGTACGCAGGCTACGTTGTGGTGCGGCCTGTGTCAACTGTCCGCTGATGTCGTACGCGTGAACCACAATCTGTACTGCACATTCGTCCTTATGTACTGAATGATACATCGTGGCACATGTGTGACCGTACAACGACTGCGCCCAAAAACGGCGGACCATACAGTGCAAATATTGTGCACGCAGCTACGTGTCGTCTCCCTATGAGAGCTGGATTGCAGTGTGGTACGCCATAGAGACGTGTGGGAGGAACGGACGCCGTGGATGGCGATCAGCATGAGCTGTGTGTTGATGTATTCGGACCTAGTCGTCTCTCTCCTCAAACACCGTGATAGCATGGTGCACCGCGTTCCATATCTGCGACATGCTACAGAGGCCGGTTGACAGTCGTTCGAGCAATGGACATCGCATACGTACGGGGGCCACCTTCCACGTATTGTCTAGGCGTGCACATTTTGTTGCGTGTATGTGGGCAGACGTAGTGTGGCGTGACACCTGACACAGGCATGCAATAATCGTTGAAGTTGCTAATGGCGATGGACGCCTACGTTTTCTGGTGAAGTTACGCAAATGAAGAAATGGTAACCCGTTGTGGTGCGGTTGTTCTCGCTAGGGGTGAATCGGT
This sequence comes from Schistocerca piceifrons, assembly GCF_021461385.2. Classification (NCBI taxonomy): domain Eukaryota; kingdom Metazoa; phylum Arthropoda; class Insecta; order Orthoptera; family Acrididae; genus Schistocerca; species Schistocerca piceifrons. The sequence goes on along the minus strand of NW_025726893.1, from coordinate 23,107 downwards.
GATGGCGACGATAGGTTGAGGTACTAACCGGTTGTTCCAGCGATACCCACCATGCCGATGAAACTGAACGGCATCTGGGTGTGAAGCGATACGCGGTGGTGGCTGGGTGGGACCGTCCCCGGCCGGTGAGGGGGCGCCTCCCGGCGTGCTGGCCGCGCGGTGCGTGGGCGCACGCGCTACAGCCGGCTGGTGGGGGCGGCCCAGTGGCAGGCGCGCCGGCCGACGGACGCGGCAGGCGTCGCAGCTGCGCGCCGGCGCACCCTGCGCGCGGCGCCGTGCGGCCAAAGTAGGTCCTCGCGGGCCCGGTGCGAAGCGCGGTGGACATCTTCAGTGTGCTGGTCCGATTGAGGACTGTGTGCGTTGAGGATGCGCCGCCGCCCGGCGCTCGGCGCCGCGACGCCGTCTGCTGCTCGGTCGCCCCAGCGGTTCTCGCTGGTGGTTTGTATCGCAGCTGTGCGGATGTGTTGGCGCGTGCGCTGTGCTGGGAGAGTTCGCTTCGGCACCCAAGTGGGGCTTTTGTCCTTCTGTGGCGCTGGCGTTGGAGCTGCCGGTCACCGTAGGTGGCGCGTGTTGTCTCCCGCCGGCAATGCCACGACAGCACGCTCCCGGGCCTCTGTCGGCAGCGGCAAGCTCAGTTGGGAGCACGGGTGGTCGCACCGAAAGCGTCTACTCGCCTAACTCCGGGCGATTGCGCCTCTCTCGAACCCGACCAAGTACTTGGGACGGCGCTGCGCGCCGCCGGGACCTGAGAGGGTTTCGAGGTGTATTGTGCAGGGGAGCTCAGCCTCCTCCTGTTTGCAGAATGATTGAGCGGACGCTTGCGTGTTCGCGCGGGCCCCCGGGACACACTCCCGGGCGGCCGGCTGCTCAGCTCTAGTTGGCGCAGCTCCCTGGTTGATCCTGCAGTAGTCATATGCTTGTCTCAAAGATTAAGCCATGCATGTCTCAGTACAAGCCGCATTAAGGTGAAACCGCGAATGGCTCATTAAATCAGTTATGGTTCCTTAGATCGTACCCACGTTACTTGGATAACTGTGGTAATTCTAGAGCTAATACATGCAAACAGAGTCCCGACCAGAGATGGAAGGGACGCTTTTATTAGATCAAAACCAATCGGTCGGCTCGTCCGGTCCGTTTGCCTTGGTGACTCTGAATAACTTTGGGCTGATCGCACGGTCCTCGTACCGGCGACGCATCTTTCAAATGTCTGCCTTATCAACTGTCGATGGTAGGTCTGCGCCTACCATGGTTGTAACGGGTAACGGGGAATCAGGGTTCGATTCCGGAGAGGGAGCCTGAGAAACGGCTACCACATCCAAGGAAGGCAGCAGGCGCGCAAATTACCCACTCCCGGCACGGGGAGGTAGTGACGAAAAATAACGATACGGGACTCATCCGAGGCCCCGTAATCGGAATGAGTACACTTTAAATCCTTTAACGAGTATCTATTGGAGGGCAAGTCTGGTGCCAGCAGCCGCGGTAATTCCAGCTCCAATAGCGTATATTAAAGTTGTTGCGGTTAAAAAGCTCGTAGTTGGATTTGTGTCCCACGCTGTTGGTTCACCGCCCGTCGGTGTTTAACTGGCATGTATCGTGGGACGTCCTGCCGGTGGGGCGAGCCGAAGGCGTGCGACCGCCTCGTGCGTGCTCGTGCGTCCCGAGGCGGACCCCGTTGAAATCCTACCAGGGTGCTCTTTATTGAGTGTCTCGGTGGGCCGGCACGTTTACTTTGAACAAATTAGAGTGCTTAAAGCAGGCAAGCCCGCCTGAATACTGTGTGCATGGAATAATGGAATAGGACCTCGGTTCTATTTTGTTGGTTTTCGGAACCCGAGGTAATGATTAATAGGGACAGGCGGGGGCATTCGTATTGCGACGTTAGAGGTGAAATTCTTGGATCGTCGCAAGACGAACAGAAGCGAAAGCATTTGCCAAGTATGTTTTCATTAATCAAGAACGAAAGTTAGAGGTTCGAAGGCGATCAGATACCGCCCTAGTTCTAACCATAAACGATGCCAGCCAGCGATCCGCCGCAGTTCCTCCGATGACTCGGCGGGCAGGCCTCGGGAAACCAAAGCTTTTGGGTTCCGGGGGAAGTATGGTTGCAAAGCTGAAACTTAAAGGAATTGACGGAAGGGCACCACCAGGAGTGGAGCCTGCGGCTTAATTTGACTCAACACGGGAAACCTCACCAGGCCCGGACACCGGAAGGATTGACAGATTGATAGCTCTTTCTTGATTCGGTGGGTGGTGGTGCATGGCCGTTCTTAGTTGGTGGAGCGATTTGTCTGGTTAATTCCGATAACGAACGAGACTCTAGCCTGCTAACTAGTCGCGTGACATCCTTCGTGCTGTCAGCGATTACTTTTCTTCTTAGAGGGACAGGCGGCTTCTAGCCGCACGAGATTGAGCAATAACAGGTCTGTGATGCCCTTAGATGTTCTGGGCCGCCCGCGCGCTACACTGAAGGAATCAGCGTGTCTTCCTAGGCCGAAAGGTCGGGGTAACCCGCTGAACCTCCTTCGTGCTAGGGATTGGGGCTTGCAATTGTTCCCCATGAACGAGGAATTCCCAGTAAGCGCGAGTCATAAGCTCGCGTTGATTACGTCCCTGCCCTTTGTACACACCGCCCGTCGCTACTACGATTGAATGATTTAGTGAGGTCTTCGGACTGGTACGCGGCATTGACTCTGTCGTTGCCGATGCTACCGGAAAGATGACCAAACTTGATCATTTAGAGGAAGTAAAAGTCGTAACAAGGTTTCCGTAGGTGAACCTGCGGAAGGATCATTACCGACTAGACTGCATGTCTTTCGATGTGCGTGTCGTGTCGCGCAACACGCTACCTGTACGGCTCGCCGTAGCCGTGCGCCGCGTGCGGAACCACGCGTGCCTCTCAAAACTAGCGGCAATGTTGTGTGGTACGAGCGCTGAAGCGCTGGAGCGGCTGGCCTGCGGCACCTGGCGCCTGGCGCCGGTTTTGAATGACTTTCGCCCGAGTGCCTGTCCGCTCCGGTGTGGAGCCGTACGACGCCCGTCGGCCGTGAGGCCGTTGGACACAGAACGCTGGAACAGGGGCCGCCACACGCCTCACTCCCGCCTATGCG
>NW_025726893.1:10000-12500 GCF_021461385.2 Schistocerca piceifrons | reverse complement strand
TTCATGTTAAACACCTTGCAAGTCTTGCTGACTTTCCACATGCTCCTGCTGTACACTGTAATGTGGATGGCAGCAGGACGTACATGCCGCCCCCCCCCCCCCCACCCCTCCCCACGTCCCCACGTCCCCACCTTGCCCCCTGCCTTCGCAAGCTGGTTGGTGACAAGTTTGCATGTTCAATGCCCTTCGCATGCGACGTACGCAGGCTACGTTGTGGTGCGGCCTGTGTCAACTGTCCGCTGATGTCGTACGCGTGAACCACAATCTGTACTGCACATTCGTCCTTATGTACTGAATGATACATCGTGGCACATGTGTGACCGTACAACGACTGCGCCCAAAAACGGCGGACCATACAGTGCAAATATTGTGCACGCAGCTACGTGTCGTCTCCCTATGAGAGCTGGATTGCAGTGTGGTACGCCATAGAGACGTGTGGGAGGAACGGACGCCGTGGATGGCGATCAGCATGAGCTGTGTGTTGATGTATTCGGACCTAGTCGTCTCTCCTCAAACACCGTGATAGCATGGTGCACCGCGTTCCATATCTGCGACATGCTACAGAGGCCGGTTGACAGTCGTTCGAGCAATGGACATCGCATACGTACGGGGGCCACCTTCCACGTATTGTCTAGGCGTGCACATTTTGTTGCGTGTATGTGGGCAGACGTAGTGTGGCGTGACACCTGACACAGGCATGCAATAATCGTTGAAGTTGCTAATGGCGATGGACGCCTACGTTTTCTGGTGAAGTTACGCAAATGAAGAAATGGTAACCCGTTGTGGTGCGGTTGTTCTCGCTAGGGGTGAATCGGTGATGGCGACGATAGGTTGAGGTACTAACCGGTTGTTCCAGCGATACCCACCATGCCGATGAAACTGAACGGCATCTGGGTGTGAAGCGATACGCGGTGGTGGCTGGGTGGGACCGTCCCCGGCCGGTGAGGGGGCGCCTCCCGGCGTGCTGGCCGCGCGGTGCGTGGGCGCACGCGCTACAGCCGGCTGGTGGGGGCGGCCAGTGGCAGGCGCGCCGGCCGACGGACGCGGCAGGCGTCGCAGCTGCGCGCCGGCGCACCCTGCGCGCGGCGCCGTGCGGCCAAAGTAGGTCCTCGCGGGCCCGGTGCGAAGCGCGGTGGACATCTTCAGTGTGCTGGTCCGATTGAGGACTGTGTGCGTTGAGGATGCGCCGCCGCCCGGCGCTCGGCGCCGCGACGCCGTCTGCTGCTCGGTCGCCCCAGCGGTTCTCGCTGGTGGTTTGTATCGCAGCTGTGCGGATGTGTTGGCGCGTGCGCTGTGCTGGGAGAGTTCGCTTCGGCACCCAAGTGGGGCTTTTGTCCTTCTGTGGCGCTGGCGTTGGAGCTGCCGGTCACCGTAGGTGGCGCGTGTTGTCTCCCGCCGGCAATGCCACGACAGCACGCTCCCGGGCCTCTGTCGGCAGCGGCAAGCTCAGTTGGGAGCACGGGTGGTCGCACCGAAAGCGTCTACTCGCCTAACTCCGGGCGATTGCGCCTCTCTCGAACCCGACCAAGTACTTGGGACGGCGCTGCGCGCCGCCGGGACCTGAGAGGGTTTCGAGGTGTATTGTGCAGGGGAGCTCAGCCTCCTCCTGTTTGCAGAATGATTGAGCGGACGCTTGCGTGTTCGCGCGGGCCCCCGGGACACACTCCCGGGCGGCCGGCTGCTCAGCTCTAGTTGGCGCAGCTCCCTGGTTGATCCTGCCAGTAGTCATATGCTTGTCTCAAAGATTAAGCCATGCATGTCTCAGTACAAGCCGCATTAAGGTGAAACCGCGAATGGCTCATTAAATCAGTTATGGTTCCTTAGATCGTACCCACGTTACTTGGATAACTGTGGTAATTCTAGAGCTAATACATGCAAACAGAGTCCCGACCAGAGATGGAAGGGACGCTTTTATTAGATCAAAACCAATCGGTCGGCTCGTCCGGTCCGTTTGCCTTGGTGACTCTGAATAACTTTGGGCTGATCGCACGGTCCTCGTACCGGCGACGCATCTTTCAAATGTCTGCCTTATCAACTGTCGATGGTAGGTTCTGCGCCTACCATGGTTGTAACGGGTAACGGGGAATCAGGGTTCGATTCCGGAGAGGGAGCCTGAGAAACGGCTACCACATCCAAGGAAGGCAGCAGGCGCGCAAATTACCCACTCCCGGCACGGGGAGGTAGTGACGAAAAATAACGATACGGGACTCATCCGAGGCCCCGTAATCGGAATGAGTACACTTTAAATCCTTTAACGAGTATCTATTGGAGGGCAAGTCTGGTGCCAGCAGCCGCGGTAATTCCAGCTCCAATAGCGTATATTAAAGTTGTTGCGGTTAAAAAGCTCGTAGTTGGATTTGTGTCCCACGCTGTTGGTTCACCGCCCGTCGGTGTTTAACTGGCATGTATCGTGGGACGTCCTGCCGGTGGGGCGAGCCGAAGGCGTGCGACCGCCTCGTGCGTGCTCGTGCGTCCCGAGGCGGACCCCGTTGAAATCCTA
>NW_025726893.1:0-2500 GCF_021461385.2 Schistocerca piceifrons | reverse complement strand
AACCACACGTCAGCCAGACACTCTGATCACGCACCACTCTCTGCTTCTAACGGGCGCACATACAATATGTAAGCACCAGCATGGAACAACATCCAGTGCATCTTCTCCGCCACATTACACAATCCACACTATCACAACCAGACCAGGAGGTCCATGCGGAAAATACAATATCCCAGCCTTTCGACATCCACCATTGCGCAGACCAGGCACCAACACCCACACATGTCCTATACAACGGTGCACCCAACATCACAATAGTACCTCCTGTCACAGCGCACAAACAATGACATGAGTCAAAGACACAGGTCTCACACAAGCATAGAATTGGAGCGCCGCCTCTAATAAGCCAAAGGTGCATCCTGACGTGACAAATCTGATCATGTCACAAGCATTCACTTACTATAATCACTATCAAGGAACCTGCCGCCCCCGCCCCCCCCCCCTACACCTTTCCTTACAACAACGTGTAACCTAACCTAACCTAACCTATGTTGTACCTTAACCTAACCTATGTTGTACCTTAACCTAACCTATGTTGTACCTTAACCTAACCTATGTTGTACCTTAACCTAACCTATGTTGTACCTTAACCTAACCTATGTTGTACCTTAACCTAACCTATGTTGTACCTTAACCTAACCTATGTTGTACCTTAACCTAACCTATGTTGTACCTTAACCTAACCTATGTTGTACCTTAACCTAACCTATGTTGTACCTTAACCTAACCCATGTTGTACCTTAACCTAACCCATGTTGTACCTTAACCTAACCCATGTTGTACCTTAACCTAACCCATGTTGTACCTTAACCTAACCCATGTTGTACCTTAACCTAACCCATGTTGTACCTTAACCTAACCCATGTTGTACCTTAACCTAACCCATGTTGTACCTTAACCTAACCCATGTTGTACCTTAACCTAACCCATGTTGTGCCTTAACCTAACCCATGTTGTGCCTTAACCTAACCCATGTTGTGCCTTAACCTAACCCATGTTGTGCCTTAACCTAACCCATGTTGTGCCCTAACCTAACCCATGTTGTGCCCTAACCTAACCCATGTTGTGCCCTAACCTAACCCATGTTGTGCCCTAACCTAACCCATGTTGTCCCCTAACCTAACCCATGTTGTCCCCTAACCTAACCCATGTTGTCCCCTAACCTAACCCATGTTGTGCCCTAACGTAACCCATGTTGTGCCTTAACGTAACCCATGTTGTGCCTTAACGTAACCCATGTTGTGCCTTAACGTAACCCACGTTGTCCGCTAACGTAACCCACGTTGTCCGCTAACGTAACCCACGTTGTCGCCTAAACCTGCTCTGTAATTGTTATACGACTCGTTCAATTAGTGTAGTGTTGCCCACCCGCAACCCTCGCAATATAGTTCGCTACTCGCACTGCCCGCTCCCCTGTGTATCGCTTCATGTTAAACACCTTGCAAGTCTTGCTGACTTTCCACATGCTCCTGCTGTACACTGTAATGTGGATGGCAGCAGGACGTACATGCCGCCCCCCCCCCCCCCCACCCCTCCCCACGTCCCCACGTCCCCACCTTGCCCCCTGCCTTCGCAAGCTGGTTGGTGACAAGTTTGCATGTTCAATGCCCTTCGCATGCGACGTACGCAGGCTACGTTGTGGTGCGGCCTGTGTCAACTGTCCGCTGATGTCGTACGCGTGAACCACAATCTGTACTGCACATTCGTCCTTATGTACTGAATGATACATCGTGGCACATGTGTGACCGTACAACGACTGCGCCCAAAAACGGCGGACCATACAGTGCAAATATTGTGCACGCAGCTACGTGTCGTCTCCCTATGAGAGCTGGATTGCAGTGTGGTACGCCATAGAGACGTGTGGGAGGAACGGACGCCGTGGATGGCGATCAGCATGAGCTGTGTGTTGATGTATTCGGACCTAGTCGTCTCTCCTCAAACACCGTGATAGCATGGTGCACCGCGTTCCATATCTGCGACATGCTACAGAGGCCGGTTGACAGTCGTTCGAGCAATGGACATCGCATACGTACGGGGGCCACCTTCCACGTATTGTCTAGGCGTGCACATTTTGTTGCGTGTATGTGGGCAGACGTAGTGTGGCGTGACACCTGACACAGGCATGCAATAATCGTTGAAGTTGCTAATGGCGATGGACGCCTACGTTTTCTGGTGAAGTTACGCAAATGAAGAAATGGTAACCCGTTGTGGTGCGGTTGTTCTCGCTAGGGGTGAATCGGTGATGGCGACGATAGGTTGAGGTACTAACCGGTTGTTCCAGCGATACCCACCATGCCGATGAAACTGAACGGCATCTGGGTGTGAAGCGATACGCGGTGGTGGCTGGGTGGGACCGTCCCCGGCCGGTGAGGGGGCGCCTCCCGGCGTGCTGGCCGCGCGGTGCGTGGGCGCACGCGCTACAGCCGGCTGGTGGGGGCGGCCAGTGGCAGGCGCGCCGGCCGACGGACGCGGCAGGCGTCGCAGCTGCGCGCCGGCGCAC
>NW_025726892.1:105000-107500 GCF_021461385.2 Schistocerca piceifrons | reverse complement strand
GAGGCCCGGGAGCGTGCTGTCGTGGCATTGCCGGCGGGAGACAACACGCGCCACCTACGGTGACCGGCAGCTCCAACGCCAGCGCCACAGAAGGACAAAAGCCCCACTTGGGTGCCGAAGCGAACTCTCCCAGCACAGCGCACGCGCCAACACATCCGCACAGCTGCGATACAAACCACCAGCGAGAACCGCTGGGGCGACCGAGCAGCAGACGGCGTCGCGGCGCCGAGCGCCGGGCGGCGGCGCATCCTCAACGCACACAGTCCTCAATCGGACCAGCACACTGAAGATGTCCACCGCGCTTCGCACCGGGCCCGCGAGGACCTACTTTGGCCGCACGGCGCCGCGCGCAGGGTGCGCCGGCGCGCAGCTGCGACGCCTGCCGCGTCCGTCGGCCGGCGCGCCTGCCACTGGCCGCCCCCACCAGCCGGCTGTAGCGCGTGCGCCCACGCACCGCGCGGCCAGCACGCCGGGAGGCGCCCCCTCACCGGCCGGGGACGGTCCCACCCAGCCACCGCCGCGTATCGCTTCACACCCAGATGCCGTTCAGTTTCGTCGGCATGGTGGGTATCGCTGGAACAACCGGTTAGTACCTCAACCTATCGTCGCCATCACCGATTCACCCCTAGCGAGAACAACCGCACCACAACAGGTTACCATTTGTTCATTTGCGTAACTTCACCAGAAAACGCAGGCGTCCATCGCCATTTGCAACTTCAACGATTATTGCATGCCTGTGTCAGGTGTCACGCCACACTACGTCTGCCCACATACACGCAACAAAATGTGCACGCCTAGACAATACGTGGAAGGTGGCCCCCGTACGTATGCGATGTCCATTGCTCGAACGACTGTCAACCGGCCTCTGTAGCATGTCGCAGATATGGAACGCGGTGCACCATGCCATCACGGTGTGTGAGGAGAGACGACTAGGTCCGAATACATCAACAGACAGCTCATGCTGATCGCCATCCACGGCGTCCGTTCCTCCCACACGTCTCTATGGCGTACCACACTGCAATCCAGCTCTCATAGGGAGACGACACGTAGCTGCGTGCACAATATTTGCACTGTATGGTCCGCCGTTTTTGGGCGCAGTCGTTGTGCGGTCACACATGTGCCACGATGTATCATTCAGTACATAAGGACGAATGTGCAGTACAGATTGTGGTTCACGCGTACGACATCAGCGGACAGTTGACACAGGCCGCACCACAACGTAGCCTGAGTACGTCGCATGCGAAGGGCATTGAACATGCAAACTTCTCACCAACCAGCTTGCGAAGGCAGGGGGCAAGGTGGGGACGTGGGGAGGGGCGGCATGTACGTCCTGCTGCCATCCACATTACAGTGTACAGCAGGAGCATGTGGAAAGTGAGCAAGACTTGCAAGGTGTTTAACATGAAGCGATACACAGGGGTGCGGGCAGTGCGAGTAGCGAACTATATTGCGAGGGTTGCGGGTGGGCAACACTACAGTAATTGAACGAGTCGTATAACAATTACAGAGCAGGTTTAGGCGACAACGTGGGTTACGTTAAGGCGACAACATGGGTTAGGTTAAGGCACAACATGGGTTAGGTTAAGGCACAACATGGGTTAGGTTAAGGCACAACATGGGTTAGGTTAAGGCACAACATGGGTTAGGTTAAGGCACAACATGGGTTAGGTTAAGGCACAACATGGGTTAGGTTAAGGCACAACATGGGTTAGGTTAAGGCACAACATGGGTTAGGTTAAGGCACAACATGGGTTAGGTTGAGGCACAACATGGGTTAGGTTAAGGCACAACATGGGTTAGGTTGAGGCACAACATGGGTTAGGTTGAGGCACAACATGGGTTAGGTTGAGGCACAACATGGGTTAGGTTGAGGCACAACATGGGTTAGGTTAAGGTACAACATGGGTTAGGTTAAGGTACAACATGGGTTAGGTTAAGGTACAACATGGGTTAGGTTAAGGTACAACATGGGTTAGGTTAAGGTACAACATGGGTTAGGTTAAGGTACAACATAGGTTAGGTTAAGGTACAACATAGGTTAGGTTAAGGTACAACATAGGTTAGGTTAAGGTACAACATAGGTTAGGTTAAGGTACAACATAGGTTAGGTTAAGGTACAACATAGGTTAGGTTAGGTTAGGTTAGGTTACACGTTGTTGTACGGAAAGGTGTAGGGGGGGGGGGGGGGCGGGGGCGGCAGGTTCGTTGATAGTGATTATAGTAAGTGAATGCTTGTGACATGATCAGATTTGTCACGTCAGGATGCACCTTTGGCTTATTAGAGGCGGCGCTCCAATTCTATGCTTGTGTGAGACCTGTGTCTTTGACTCATGTCATTGTTTGTGCGCTGTGACAGGAGGTACTATTGTGATGTTGGGTGCACCGTTGTATAGGACATGTGTGGGTGTTGGTGCCTGGTCTGCGCAATGGTGGATGTCGAAAGGCTGGGATATTGTATTTTCCGCACGGACCTCCTGGTCTGGTTGTGATAGTGTGGATT
>NW_025726892.1:95000-97500 GCF_021461385.2 Schistocerca piceifrons | reverse complement strand
GGGTTCCGAAAACCAACAAAATAGAACCGAGGTCCTATTCCATTATTCCATGCACACAGTATTCAGGCGGGCTTGCCTGCTTTAAGCACTCTAATTTGTTCAAAGTAAACGTGCCGGCCCACCGAGACACTCAATAAAGAGCACCCTGGTAGGATTTCAACGGGGTCCGCCTCGGGACGCACGAGCACGCACGAGGCGGTCGCACGCCTTCAGCTCGCCCCACCGGCAGGACGTCCCACGATACATGCCAGTTAAACACCGACGGGCGGTGAACCAACAGCGTGGGACACAAATCCAACTACGAGCTTTTTAACCGCAACAACTTTAATATACGCTATTGGAGCTGGAATTACCGCGGCTGCTGGCACCAGACTTGCCCTCCAATAGATACTCGTTAAAGGATTTAAAGTGTACTCATTCCGATTACGGGGCCTCGGATGAGTCCCGTATCGTTATTTTTCGTCACTACCTCCCCGTGCCGGGAGTGGGTAATTTGCGCGCCTGCTGCCTTCCTTGGATGTGGTAGCCGTTTCTCAGGCTCCCTCTCCGGAATCGAACCCTGATTCCCCGTTACCCGTTACAACCATGGTAGGCGCAGAACCTACCATCGACAGTTGATAAGGCAGACATTTGAAAGATGCGTCGCCGGTACGAGGACCGTGCGATCAGCCCAAAGTTATTCAGAGTCACCAAGGCAAACGGACCGGACGAGCCGACCGATTGGTTTTGATCTAATAAAAGCGTCCCTTCCATCTCTGGTCGGGACTCTGTTTGCATGTATTAGCTCTAGAATTACCACAGTTATCCAAGTAACGTGGGTACGATCTAAGGAACCATAACTGATTTAATGAGCCATTCGCGGTTTCACCTTAATGCGGCTTGTACTGAGACATGCATGGCTTAATCTTTGAGACAAGCATATGACTACTGGCAGGATCAACCAGGGAGCTGCGTCAACTAGAGCTGAGCAGCCGGCCGCCCGGGAGTGTGTCCCGGGGGCCCGCGCGAACACGCAAGCGTCCGCTCAATCATTCTGCAAACAGGAGGAGGCTGAGCTCCCCTGCACAATACACCTCGAAACCCTCTCAGGTCCCGGCGGCGCGCAGCGCCGTCCCAAGTACTTGGTCGGGTTCGAGAGAGGCGCAATCGCCCGGAGTTAGGCGAGTAGACGCTTTCGGTGCGACCACCCGTGCTCCCAACTGAGCTTGCCGCTGCCGACAGAGGCCCGGGAGCGTGCTGTCGTGGCATTGCCGGCGGGAGACAACACGCGCCACCTACGGTGACCGGCAGCTCCAACGCCAGCGCCACAGAAGGACAAAAGCCCCACTTGGGTGCCGAAGCGAACTCTCCCAGCACAGCGCACGCGCCAACACATCCGCACAGCTGCGATACAAACCACCAGCGAGAACCGCTGGGGCGACCGAGCAGCAGACGGCGTCGCGGCGCCGAGCGCCGGGCGGCGGCGCATCCTCAACGCACACAGTCCTCAATCGGACCAGCACACTGAAGATGTCCACCGCGCTTCGCACCGGGCCCGCGAGGACCTACTTTGGCCGCACGGCGCCGCGCGCAGGGTGCGCCGGCGCGCAGCTGCGACGCCTGCCGCGTCCGTCGGCCGGCGCGCCTGCCACTGGCCGCCCCCACCAGCCGGCTGTAGCGCGTGCGCCCACGCACCGCGCGGCCAGCACGCCGGGAGGCGCCCCCTCACCGGCCGGGGACGGTCCCACCCAGCCACCGCCGCGTATCGCTTCACACCCAGATGCCGTTCAGTTTCGTCGGCATGGTGGGTATCGCTGGAACAACCGGTTAGTACCTCAACCTATCGTCGCCATCACCGATTCACCCCTAGCGAGAACAACCGCACCACAACAGGTTACCATTTGTTCATTTGCGTAACTTCACCAGAAAACGCAGGCGTCCATCGCCATTTGCAACTTCAACGATTATTGCATGCCTGTGTCAGGTGTCACGCCACACTACGTCTGCCCACATACACGCAACAAAATGTGCACGCCTAGACAATACGTGGAAGGTGGCCCCCGTACGTATGCGATGTCCATTGCTCGAACGACTGTCAACCGGCCTCTGTAGCATGTCGCAGATATGGAACGCGGTGCACCATGCCATCACGGTGTGTGAGGAGAGACGACTAGGTCCGAATACATCAACAGACAGCTCATGCTGATCGCCATCCACGGCGTCCGTTCCTCCCACACGTCTCTATGGCGTACCACACTGCAATCCAGCTCTCATAGGGAGACGACACGTAGCTGCGTGCACAATATTTGCACTGTATGGTCCGCCGTTTTTGGGCGCAGTCGTTGTGCGGTCACACATGTGCCACGATGTATCATTCAGTACATAAGGACGAATGTGCAGTACAGATTGTGGTTCACGCGTACGACATCAGCGGACAGTTGACACAGGCCGCACCACAACGTAGCCTGAGTACGTCGCATGCGAAGGGCATTGAACATGCAAACTTCTCACCAACCAGCTT
>NW_025726892.1:82500-85000 GCF_021461385.2 Schistocerca piceifrons | reverse complement strand
TGACCGGCAGCTCCAACGCCAGCGCCACAGAAGGACAAAAGCCCCACTTGGGTGCCGAAGCGAACTCTCCCAGCACAGCGCACGCGCCAACACATCCGCACAGCTGCGATACAAACCACCAGCGAGAACCGCTGGGGCGACCGAGCAGCAGACGGCGTCGCGGCGCCGAGCGCCGGGCGGCGGCGCATCCTCAACGCACACAGTCCTCAATCGGACCAGCACACTGAAGATGTCCACCGCGCTTCGCACCGGGCCCGCGAGGACCTACTTTGGCCGCACGGCGCCGCGCGCAGGGTGCGCCGGCGCGCAGCTGCGACGCCTGCCGCGTCCGTCGGCCGGCGCGCCTGCCACTGGCCGCCCCCACCAGCCGGCTGTAGCGCGTGCGCCCACGCACCGCGCGGCCAGCACGCCGGGAGGCGCCCCCTCACCGGCCGGGGACGGTCCCACCCAGCCACCGCCGCGTATCGCTTCACACCCAGATGCCGTTCAGTTTCGTCGGCATGGTGGGTATCGCTGGAACAACCGGTTAGTACCTCAACCTATCGTCGCCATCACCGATTCACCCCTAGCGAGAACAACCGCACCACAACAGGTTACCATTTGTTCATTTGCGTAACTTCACCAGAAAACGCAGGCGTCCATCGCCATTTGCAACTTCAACGATTATTGCATGCCTGTGTCAGGTGTCACGCCACACTACGTCTGCCCACATACACGCAACAAAATGTGCACGCCTAGACAATACGTGGAAGGTGGCCCCCGTACGTATGCGATGTCCATTGCTCGAACGACTGTCAACCGGCCTCTGTAGCATGTCGCAGATATGGAACGCGGTGCACCATGCCATCACGGTGTGTGAGGAGAGACGACTAGGTCCGAATACATCAACAGACAGCTCATGCTGATCGCCATCCACGGCGTCCGTTCCTCCCACACGTCTCTATGGCGTACCACACTGCAATCCAGCTCTCATAGGGAGACGACACGTAGCTGCGTGCACAATATTTGCACTGTATGGTCCGCCGTTTTTGGGCGCAGTCGTTGTGCGGTCACACATGTGCCACAATGTATCATTCAGTACATAAGGACGAATGTGCAGTACAGATTGTGGTTCACGCGTACGACATCAGCGGACAGTTGACACAGGCCGCACCACAACGTAGCCTGAGTACGTCGCATGCGAAGGGCATTGAACATGCAAACTTCTCACCAACCAGCTTGCGAAGGCAGGGGGCAAGGTGGGGACGTGGGGAGGGGCGGCATGTACGTCCTGCTGCCATCCACATTACAGTGTACAGCAGGAGCATGTGGAAAGTGAGCAAGACTTGCAAGGTGTTTAACATGAAGCGATACACAGGGGTGCGGGCAGTGCGAGTAGCGAACTATATTGCGAGGGTTGCGGGTGGGCAACACTACAGTAATTGAACGAGTCGTATAACAATTACAGAGCAGGTTTAGGCGACAACGTGGGTTACGTTAAGGCGACAACATGGGTTAGGTTAAGGCACAACATGGGTTAGGTTAAGGCACAACATGGGTTAGGTTAAGGCACAACATGGGTTAGGTTAAGGCACAACATGGGTTAGGTTAAGGCACAACATGGGTTAGGTTAAGGCACAACATGGGTTAGGTTAAGGCACAACATGGGTTAGGTTAAGGCACAACATGGGTTAGGTTAAGGCACAACATGGGTTAGGTTGAGGCACAACATGGGTTAGGTTAAGGCACAACATGGGTTAGGTTGAGGCACAACATGGGTTAGGTTGAGGCACAACATGGGTTAGGTTGAGGCACAACATGGGTTAGGTTGAGGCACAACATGGGTTAGGTTAAGGTACAACATGGGTTAGGTTAAGGTACAACATGGGTTAGGTTAAGGTACAACATGGGTTAGGTTAAGGTACAACATGGGTTAGGTTAAGGTACAACATGGGTTAGGTTAAGGTACAACATAGGTTAGGTTAAGGTACAACATAGGTTAGGTTAAGGTACAACATAGGTTAGGTTAAGGTACAACATAGGTTAGGTTAAGGTACAACATAGGTTAGGTTAAGGTACAACATAGGTTAGGTTAAGGTACAACATAGGTTAGGTTAAGGTACAACATAGGTTAGGTTAAGGTACAACATAGGTTAGGTTAGGTTAGGTTAGGTTACACGTTGTTGTACGGAAAGGTGTAGGGGGGGGGGGGGGCGGGGGCGGCAGGTTCGTTGATAGTGATTATAGTAAGTGAATGCTTGTGACATGATCAGATTTGTCACGTCAGGATGCACCTTTGGCTTATTAGAGGCGGCGCTCCAATTCTATGCTTGTGTGAGACCTGTGTCTTTGACTCATGTCATTGTTTGTGCGCTGTGACAGGAGGTACTATTGTGATGTTGGGTGCACCGTTGTATAGGACATGTGTGGGTGTTGGTGCCTGGTCTGCGCAATGGTGGATGTCGAAAGGCTGGGATATTGTATTTTCCGCACGGACCTCCTGGTCTGGTTGTGATAGTGT
>NW_025726892.1:75000-77500 GCF_021461385.2 Schistocerca piceifrons | reverse complement strand
AGACAGAGCGGCAGGAGCGAACTGCGTCGGTGAGAGCAGTGTCCAAGATGAAGGTATTTTCCAACATCCCATCCCGAGGGATGAATGCCCGCTGACGTTCGTCCACAGCACATGCGCGCATCAGGCGTGACGCGAGAACCTTGTGAAAGGTCCGCGCCAACACCGAGCAGACCGTAATGGGGCGAAAGTCAGCGGGGGATGTTGGTGCAGCCGTTTTCGGGAGAAGGGACGTCCGCGCGCGAAGCAGGCGTTCCGGAAGGGCGCGGGCCAGAAGGAAGAGATTCATCACTTTCACCAGGACTTCGTGCGGCAGGCGCCGCAACTCCGCTGGGGTAAGGCCGTCCGGCCCGGCTGCTGATCCCCTGGGCGGCAACGCGGCGGCGACCTCCTCATGTGTGACCGGCCCCCATATGCACTCAAGAGCGACAGGCTCTGAGTGCGGGAGGAGGCGGTCACGAATGAAGCCCGCGGTGGAGATGGGCTTCTTGGTGAAGAGGTCCGCCCAGAAGTCCAGCAGACCAGGGATGGCAGGTGGCGGCTGGAGCAGGGTGCCATCCAAGAGGCCGCGCACGCAACGTGCACGCGACCGTCGGAAGGCATCCTGCGTTCTCGCGTACTCCCAGCGGCGCCGCTTGCGCTTCTGCGTCGGCGGCGCGGCAGGCGGCCGCTTCGATGGTTGGCGCGGCCGCTGTGTCCTGGTGATCGGTCTCTCCCCTCTGGACCCGACCGACGCAAGGGCATCCGGGAGCATGCCCAGGATGACATCGGGCGGCGTGCCCCGCCCCAAACCTATGACACGATCCAGGGCAGAGAAACGCTGGGCGGAAGCGGGTAGCCCCGCCAGATGCTCCCAGATGGCGGCGTCGGTCGGCCCCTCCGGCGGCGGCCCGGTGGTGTCGGCCGCGAAGTCCTCGGCTGCGTCGACGGGCGGCGCAGCGGCCTCGCCCGCGTCAGGCAGCGGGCTCGCTGCTCCCCGGCGGGACGCCGGCTCTTCCCCCCGACCGATCTCAAGCGCCTCCATGAATTGGCGGACAAGCTGCTTGTGGGCAGCTTGCCGCCGTCGGCACTTGATTGCCTCAAGCGTTCGGTCGGGGAACATCCTGATGAGTTCTTGATTTACAAAGAAGAACCGGGCGTCCCTCTCGAGGAACAGTTCGGCCTCTGCCTTGGCGAGCGACAGGACTTCTTCCTCCGTCCACCTCGCGCGATGCCTCTCCGTGACGATCTCCGCGTTGGCGGCCGCAAGGTGTTGGCGGCGGCGATGGACCCCGAGACCGTTCTTGGTGGTGAAGCTGCGGTGGCACTCACTACAGGTATACATAGCTGCAAAAGTTACAAAATTTTCGGCACGGCCGGTTGGCCGGCTAGGTGCTGGGGAAGTTGGGGTGGCACCTTCAGCGGAAGGGCCACCACTTTTTCTCTGAATACTGCCCCCAACTAACAAAGGGATAGTGCGAGGGGGGGCTGGTAACCCCCCCAAGCCCCTGGTGCGGTCTTCCACTCTGCGAAAATCAGCGGGCCCACGAGAAGGGGAGAAGACCGCAGGAGAGGAGAGGCTAAGAGGGCTAGGCCCATGTATTGCGCATCACTCTCCCTGTAACTACAACCCAAGGAAGGCACCTCACAGCAGCAGCACGACTACATCAAGACCGCACTTCGAAAAGCCAAGTCCGGATGCAGCCACACCGCCGCCACTTGGCCACCTTAAGAGAGTCATAGTTACTCCCGCCGTTTACCCGCGCTTGCTTGAATTTCTTCACGTTGACATTCAGAGCACTGGGCAGAAATCACATTGCGTCAACACCCGCTAGGGCCATCGCAATGCTTTGTTTTAATTAGACAGTCGGATTCCCCCAGTCCGTGCCAGTTCTGAGTTGATCGTTGAATGGCGGCCGAAGAGAATCCGCGCACCCGCGCGCCCCCGGAGGAGCACGCTAAGGCGGACGCGGCCTCGCAGCAAGGAAGATCCGTGGGAGGCCAAGGCACGGGACCGAGCTCGGATCCTGCACGCAGGTTGAAGCACCGGGGCGCGAACGCCGCGCAGGCGCGCGCATCCTGCACCGCCGGCCAGCACGAGGCCGACCAACGGCGAGAGCAGACCACGCCCGCGCTAAACGCCCGCACTTACCGGCACCCCTACGGCACTCACCTCGCCCAGGCCCGGCACGTTAGCGCTGACCCACTTCCCGACCAAGCCCGACACGCCCCGATCCTCAGAGCCAATCCTTATCCCGAAGTTACGGATCCAATTTGCCGACTTCCCTTACCTACATTATTCTATCGACTAGAGGCTCTTCACCTTGGAGACCTGCTGCGGATATGGGTACGAACCGGCGCGACACCTCCACGTGGCCCTCTCCCGGATTTTCAAGGTCCGAGGGGAAGATCGGGACACCGCCGCAACTGCGGTGCTCTTCGCGTTCCAAACCCTATCTCCCTGCTAGAGGATTCCAGGGAACTCGAACGCTCATGCAGAAAAGAAAACTCTTCCCCGATCTCC
>NW_025726892.1:67500-70000 GCF_021461385.2 Schistocerca piceifrons | reverse complement strand
GAGACAACACGCGCCACCTACGGTGACCGGCAGCTCCAACGCCAGCGCCACAGAAGGACAAAAGCCCCACTTGGGTGCCGAAGCGAACTCTCCCAGCACAGCGCACGCGCCAACACATCCGCACAGCTGCGATACAAACCACCAGCGAGAACCGCTGGGGCGACCGAGCAGCAGACGGCGTCGCGGCGCCGAGCGCCGGGCGGCGGCGCATCCTCAACGCACACAGTCCTCAATCGGACCAGCACACTGAAGATGTCCACCGCGCTTCGCACCGGGCCCGCGAGGACCTACTTTGGCCGCACGGCGCCGCGCGCAGGGTGCGCCGGCGCGCAGCTGCGACGCCTGCCGCGTCCGTCGGCCGGCGCGCCTGCCACTGGCCGCCCCCACCAGCCGGCTGTAGCGCGTGCGCCCACGCACCGCGCGGCCAGCACGCCGGGAGGCGCCCCCTCACCGGCCGGGGACGGTCCCACCCAGCCACCGCCGCGTATCGCTTCACACCCAGATGCCGTTCAGTTTCGTCGGCATGGTGGGTATCGCTGGAACAACCGGTTAGTACCTCAACCTATCGTCGCCATCACCGATTCACCCCTAGCGAGAACAACCGCACCACAACAGGTTACCATTTGTTCATTTGCGTAACTTCACCAGAAAACGCAGGCGTCCATCGCCATTTGCAACTTCAACGATTATTGCATGCCTGTGTCAGGTGTCACGCCACACTACGTCTGCCCACATACACGCAACAAAATGTGCACGCCTAGACAATACGTGGAAGGTGGCCCCCGTACGTATGCGATGTCCATTGCTCGAACGACTGTCAACCGGCCTCTGTAGCATGTCGCAGATATGGAACGCGGTGCACCATGCCATCACGGTGTGTGAGGAGAGACGACTAGGTCCGAATACATCAACAGACAGCTCATGCTGATCGCCATCCACGGCGTCCGTTCCTCCCACACGTCTCTATGGCGTACCACACTGCAATCCAGCTCTCATAGGGAGACGACACGTAGCTGCGTGCACAATATTTGCACTGTATGGTCCGCCGTTTTTGGGCGCAGTCGTTGTGCGGTCACACATGTGCCACGATGTATCATTCAGTACATAAGGACGAATGTGCAGTACAGATTGTGGTTCACGCGTACGACATCAGCGGACAGTTGACACAGGCCGCACCACAACGTAGCCTGAGTACGTCGCATGCGAAGGGCATTGAACATGCAAACTTCTCACCAACCAGCTTGCGAAGGCAGGGGGCAAGGTGGGGACGTGGGGAGGGGCGGCATGTACGTCCTGCTGCCATCCACATTACAGTGTACAGCAGGAGCATGTGGAAAGTGAGCAAGACTTGCAAGGTGTTTAACATGAAGCGATACACAGGGGTGCGGGCAGTGCGAGTAGCGAACTATATTGCGAGGGTTGCGGGTGGGCAACACTACAGTAATTGAACGAGTCGTATAACAATTACAGAGCAGGTTTAGGCGACAACGTGGGTTACGTTAAGGCGACAACATGGGTTAGGTTAAGGCACAACATGGGTTAGGTTAAGGCACAACATGGGTTAGGTTAAGGCACAACATGGGTTAGGTTAAGGCACAACATGGGTTAGGTTAAGGCACAACATGGGTTAGGTTAAGGCACAACATGGGTTAGGTTAAGGCACAACATGGGTTAGGTTAAGGCACAACATGGGTTAGGTTGAGGCACAACATGGGTTAGGTTGAGGCACAACATGGGTTAGGTTGAGGCACAACATGGGTTAGGTTGAGGCACAACATGGGTTAGGTTGAGGCACAACATGGGTTAGGTTGAGGCACAACATGGGTTAGGTTGAGGTACAACATGGGTTAGGTTAAGGTACAACATGGGTTAGGTTAAGGTACAACATGGGTTAGGTTAAGGTACAACATGGGTTAGGTTAAGGTACAACATGGGTTAGGTTAAGGTACAACATGGGTTAGGTTAAGGTACAACATAGGTTAGGTTAAGGTACAACATAGGTTAGGTTAAGGTACAACATAGGTTAGGTTAAGGTACAACATAGGTTAGGTTAAGGTACAACATAGGTTAGGTTAAGGTACAACATAGGTTAGGTTAAGGTACAACATAGGTTAGGTTAGGTTAGGTTAGGTTACACGTTGTTGTACGGAAAGGTGTAGGGGGGGGGGGGCGGGGGCGGCAGGTTCGTTGATAGTGATTATAGTAAGTGAATGCTTGTGACATGATCAGATTTGTCACGTCAGGATGCACCTTTGGCTTATTAGAGGCGGCGCTCCAATTCTATGCTTGTGTGAGACCTGTGTCTTTGACTCATGTCATTGTTTGTGCGCTGTGACAGGAGGTACTATTGTGATGTTGGGTGCACCGTTGTATAGGACATGTGTGGGTGTTGGTGCCTGGTCTGCGCAATGGTGGATGTCGAAAGGCTGGGATATTGTATTTTCCGCACGGACCTCCTGGTCTGGTTGTGATAGTGTGGATTGTGTAATGTGGCGGAGAA
>NW_025726892.1:55000-57500 GCF_021461385.2 Schistocerca piceifrons | reverse complement strand
AGAATTTCACCTCTAACGTCGCAATACGAATGCCCCCGCCTGTCCCTATTAATCATTACCTCGGGTTCCGAAAACCAACAAAATAGAACCGAGGTCCTATTCCATTATTCCATGCACACAGTATTCAGGCGGGCTTGCCTGCTTTAAGCACTCTAATTTGTTCAAAGTAAACGTGCCGGCCCACCGAGACACTCAATAAAGAGCACCCTGGTAGGATTTCAACGGGGTCCGCCTCGGGACGCACGAGCACGCACGAGGCGGTCGCACGCCTTCAGCTCGCCCCACCGGCAGGACGTCCCACGATACATGCCAGTTAAACACCGACGGGCGGTGAACCAACAGCGTGGGACACAAATCCAACTACGAGCTTTTTAACCGCAACAACTTTAATATACGCTATTGGAGCTGGAATTACCGCGGCTGCTGGCACCAGACTTGCCCTCCAATAGATACTCGTTAAAGGATTTAAAGTGTACTCATTCCGATTACGGGGCCTCGGATGAGTCCCGTATCGTTATTTTTCGTCACTACCTCCCCGTGCCGGGAGTGGGTAATTTGCGCGCCTGCTGCCTTCCTTGGATGTGGTAGCCGTTTCTCAGGCTCCCTCTCCGGAATCGAACCCTGATTCCCCGTTACCCGTTACAACCATGGTAGGCGCAGAACCTACCATCGACAGTTGATAAGGCAGACATTTGAAAGATGCGTCGCCGGTACGAGGACCGTGCGATCAGCCCAAAGTTATTCAGAGTCACCAAGGCAAACGGACCGGACGAGCCGACCGATTGGTTTTGATCTAATAAAAGCGTCCCTTCCATCTCTGGTCGGGACTCTGTTTGCATGTATTAGCTCTAGAATTACCACAGTTATCCAAGTAACGTGGGTACGATCTAAGGAACCATAACTGATTTAATGAGCCATTCGCGGTTTCACCTTAATGCGGCTTGTACTGAGACATGCATGGCTTAATCTTTGAGACAAGCATATGACTACTGGCAGGATCAACCAGGGAGCTGCGTCAACTAGAGCTGAGCAGCCGGCCGCCCGGGAGTGTGTCCCGGGGGCCCGCGCGAACACGCAAGCGTCCGCTCAATCATTCTGCAAACAGGAGGAGGCTGAGCTCCCCTGCACAATACACCTCGAAACCCTCTCAGGTCCCGGCGGCGCGCAGCGCCGTCCCAAGTACTTGGTCGGGTTCGAGAGAGGCGCAATCGCCCGGAGTTAGGCGAGTAGACGCTTTCGGTGCGACCACCCGTGCTCCCAACTGAGCTTGCCGCTGCCGACAGAGGCCCGGGAGCGTGCTGTCGTGGCATTGCCGGCGGGAGACAACACGCGCCACCTACGGTGACCGGCAGCTCCAACGCCAGCGCCACAGAAGGACAAAAGCCCCACTTGGGTGCCGAAGCGAACTCTCCCAGCACAGCGCACGCGCCAACACATCCGCACAGCTGCGATACAAACCACCAGCGAGAACCGCTGGGGCGACCGAGCAGCAGACGGCGTCGCGGCGCCGAGCGCCGGGCGGCGGCGCATCCTCAACGCACACAGTCCTCAATCGGACCAGCACACTGAAGATGTCCACCGCGCTTCGCACCGGGCCCGCGAGGACCTACTTTGGCCGCACGGCGCCGCGCGCAGGGTGCGCCGGCGCGCAGCTGCGACGCCTGCCGCGTCCGTCGGCCGGCGCGCCTGCCACTGGCCGCCCCCACCAGCCGGCTGTAGCGCGTGCGCCCACGCACCGCGCGGCCAGCACGCCGGGAGGCGCCCCCTCACCGGCCGGGGACGGTCCCACCCAGCCACCGCCGCGTATCGCTTCACACCCAGATGCCGTTCAGTTTCGTCGGCATGGTGGGTATCGCTGGAACAACCGGTTAGTACCTCAACCTATCGTCGCCATCACCGATTCACCCCTAGCGAGAACAACCGCACCACAACAGGTTACCATTTGTTCATTTGCGTAACTTCACCAGAAAACGCAGGCGTCCATCGCCATTTGCAACTTCAACGATTATTGCATGCCTGTGTCAGGTGTCACGCCACACTACGTCTGCCCACATACACGCAACAAAATGTGCACGCCTAGACAATACGTGGAAGGTGGCCCCCGTACGTATGCGATGTCCATTGCTCGAACGACTGTCAACCGGCCTCTGTAGCATGTCGCAGATATGGAACGCGGTGCACCATGCCATCACGGTGTGTGAGGAGAGACGACTAGGTCCGAATACATCAACAGACAGCTCATGCTGATCGCCATCCACGGCGTCCGTTCCTCCCACACGTCTCTATGGCGTACCACACTGCAATCCAGCTCTCATAGGGAGACGACACGTAGCTGCGTGCACAATATTTGCACTGTATGGTCCGCCGTTTTTGGGCGCAGTCGTTGTGCGGTCACACATGTGCCACGATGTATCATTCAGTACATAAGGACGAATGTGCAGTACAGATTGTGGTTCACGCGTACGACATCAGCGGACAGTTGACACAGGCCGCACCACAA
>NW_025726892.1:45000-50000 GCF_021461385.2 Schistocerca piceifrons | reverse complement strand
GGCCTGGCACCCCGCGCGGCATCTGGTGTCCGCCTCCCGCCCGCGACTGCGCCGTGCCTTCGTAGGGAAGGCGTTGATGCGGGCGCGGATGGCGTCGATGTATTCACGCCCAGATAGCAGGCGACTGGTGTCGGCGACCCACTGATGTTGGCCACTGACGGCGGCAGAAGATGACAGTGCCGCACCGTCAATGGCGATGTGTAGGCGCGCCGCCCACATTTCCCCAACCTGCGTTGACGATTTGAGGAGGTGGCCCTCCCACATTAGGTGGCGCTCCAGCACCTCGATCTCACGCTGCACCTCATCCATGCCTGCACCGTCGCAGGCTGGCCCTATCTTCTTCAGCGCCAGGAGACGGGACCGACGGAGGGTCGGACCCATCCATCGGCAAGATGGAATGCCGAGGCCCCCCTGGGCAACAGGAGCGTGGAAGTATCCCAGGGGGGTGTCCGCTGGAAGGCGGAACCATCTCCTGACGGCGGCCCGGATGGTAACGTCGGCCGACTTCAATGCACCCACCCGGGTGCGGCTGAGGGCCAGCCCGTGGTACAGGCCAGGGAGAAGTACGTTGGTGAGAGCGTGGAGGCGCTGTTGCGGCTTCAGCGGAGCTCGGGAGATGACGTCAAGCTGCTCCACCAGGTGGCTACGTGGATTGAAGACACAGCGACCCGCCGTGGAAAATTGCAGCCCCAGGTACCGGAAGGTTTCACCCACACGCAGGGCAGGCATGGTGGTATTGCCTGCTGTGAAGGTGACATTGCTGTCCACCTTCACCTTCTTCTCGCGCCCTGACGCGACTAAGGCGAGGGTGAAACACTTCCGGGCGTTGATCTGCAGCCCCAGGTGGGCGAGGGCTGCGGTAGCTGCGTCGATGAGGGACTGCAAGCCCCTCGGGGTCGCTGCAAACAGCAAGACGTCATCTGCAAAGGCCGCAGCGTTGACTCTGCGACCGAGGATCCGAGCTCCGATGTGGGAGGGCAGTTGGCCTAAAACGTAGTCCACCGCAAAGTTGAACAGGAGGGGGGAGAGGGGATCGCCCTGGCGAACGCCCCGTGCTGGCTGCACAGACACGCCCACGCCGGCGCCGTCCGCTATCACTGTCGTGCTGCCCTCGTAGCACCGCTCGACATACTCGACAAAGCAATCCGGCAGGCCATGCGCCTTCAGCACGGGGCGAAGGGCAGCATGATCTACCGAATCGAATGCCTTAGATACGTCGATCGATGCCACAAAGACAGAGCGGCAGGAGCGAACTGCGTCGGTGAGAGCAGTGTCCAAGATGAAGGTATTTTCCAACATCCCATCCCGAGGGATGAATGCCCGCTGACGTTCGTCCACAGCACATGCGCGCATCAGGCGTGACGCGAGAACCTTGTGAAAGGTCCGCGCCAACACCGAGCAGACCGTAATGGGGCGAAAGTCAGCGGGGGATGTTGGTGCAGCCGTTTTCGGGAGAAGGGACGTCCGCGCGCGAAGCAGGCATTCCGGAAGGGCGCGGGCCAGAAGGAAGAGATTCATCACTTTCACCAGGACTTCGTGCGGCAGGCGCCGCAACTCCGCTGGGGTAAGGCCGTCCGGCCCGGCTGCTGATCCCCTGGGCGGCAACGCGGCGGCGACCTCCTCATGTGTGACCGGCCCCCATATGCACTCGAGAGCGACAGGCTCTGAGTGCGGGAGGAGGCGGTCACGAATGAAGCCCGCGGTGGAGATGGGCTTCTTGGTGAAGAGGTCCGCCCAGAAGTCCAGCAGACCAGGGATGGCAGGTGGCGGCTGGAGCAGGGTGCCATCCAAGAGGCCGCGCACGCAACGTGCACGCGACCGTCGGAAGGCATCCTGCGTTCTCGCGTACTCCCAGCGGCGCCGCTTGCGCTTCTGCGTCGGCGGCGCGGCAGGCGGCCGCTTCGATGGTTGGCGCGGCCGCTGTGTCCTGGTGATCGATCTCTCCCCTCTGGACCCGACCGACGCAAGGGCATCCGGGAGCATGCCCAGGATGACATCGGGCGGCGTGCCCCGCCCCAGACCTATGACACGATCCAGGGCAGAGAAACGCTGGGCGGAAGCGGGTAGCCCCGCCAGATGCTCCCAGATGGCGGCGTCAGTCGGCCCCTCCGGCGGCGGCCCGGTGGTGTCGGCCGCGAAGTCCTCGGCTGCGTCGACGGGCGGCGCAGCGGCCTCGCCCGCGTCAGGCAGCGGGCTCGCTGCTCCCCGGCGGGACGCCGGCTCTTCCCCCCGACCGATCTCAAGCGCCTCCATGAATTGGCGGACAAGCTGCTTGTGGGCAGCTTGCCGCCGTCGGCACTTGATTGCCTCAAGCGTTCGGTCGGGGAACATCCTGATGAGTTCTTGATTTACAAAGAAGAACCGGGCGTCCCTCTCGAGGAACAGTTCGGCCTCTGCCTTGGCGAGCGACAGGACTTCTTCCTCCGTCCACCTCGCGCGATGCCTCTCCGTGACGATCTCCGCGTTGGCGGCCGCAAGGTGTTGGCGGCGGCGATGGACCCCGAGACCGTTCTTGGTGGTGAAGCTGCGGTGGCACTCACTACAGGTGTATTCAGCTGCAAAAGTTACAAGATTTTCGGCACGGCCGGTTGGCCGGCTAGGTGCTGGGGGAGTTGGGGTGGCACCTTCAGCGGAAGGGCCACCACTTATTCTCTGATTACTGCCCCCAACTAAAAAAGGGATAGTGCGAGGGGGGGCTGGTAACCCCCCCAAGCCCCTGGTGCGGTCTTCCACTCTGCGAAAATCAGCGGGCCCACGAGAAGGGGAGAAGACCACAGGAGAGGAGAGGCTAAGAGGGCTAGGCCCATGTATTGCGCATCACTCTCCCTGTAACTATAACCCAAGGAAGGCACCTCGCAGCAGCAGCACGACTACATCAAGACCGCACTTCGAAAAGCCAAGTCCGGATGCAGCCACACCGCCGCCACTTGGCCACCTTAAGAGAGTCATAGTTACTCCCGCCGTTTACCCGCGCTTGCTTGAATTTCTTCACGTTGACATTCAGAGCACTGGGCAGAAATCACATTGCGTCAACACCCGCTAGGGCCATCGCAATGCTTTGTTTTAATTAGACAGTCGGATTCCCCCAGTCCGTGCCAGTTCTGAGTTGATCGTTGAATGGCGGCCGAAGAGAATCCGCGCACCCGCGCGCCCCCGGAGGAGCACGCTAAGGCGGACGCGGCCTCGCAGCAAGGAAGATCCGTGGGAGGCCAAGGCACGGGACCGAGCTCGGATCCTGCACGCAGGTTGAAGCACCGGGGCGCGAACGCCGCGCAGGCGCGCGCATCCTGCACCGCCGGCCAGCACGAGGCCGACCAACGGCGAGAGCAGACCACGCCCGCGCTAAACGCCCGCACTTACCGGCACCCCTACGGCACTCACCTCGCCCAGGCCCGGCACGTTAGCGCTGACCCACTTCCCGACCAAGCCCGACACGCCCCGATCCTCAGAGCCAATCCTTATCCCGAAGTTACGGATCCAATTTGCCGACTTCCCTTACCTACATTATTCTATCGACTAGAGGCTCTTCACCTTGGAGACCTGCTGCGGATATGGGTACGAACCGGCGCGACACCTCCACGTGGCCCTCTCCCGGATTTTCAAGGTCCGAGGGGAAGATCGGGACACCGCCGCAACTGCGGTGCTCTTCGCGTTCCAAACCCTATCTCCCTGCTAGAGGATTCCAGGGAACTCGAACGCTCATGCAGAAAAGAAAACTCTTCCCCGATCTCCCGACGGCGTCTCCGGGTCCTTTTGGGTTACCCCGACGAGCATCTCTAAAAGAGGGGCCCGACTTGTATCGGTTCCGCTGCCGGGTTCCGGAATAGGAACCGGATTCCCTTTCGCCCAACGGGGGCCAGCACAAAGCGCATCATGCTATGACGGCCCCCATCAACATCGGATTTCTCCTAGGGCTTAGGATCGACTGACTCGTGTGCAACGGCTGTTCACACGAAACCCTTCTCCGCGTCAGCCCTCCAGGGCCTCGCTGGAGTATTTGCTACTACCACCAAGATCTGCACCGACGGCGGCTCCAGGCAGGCTCACGCCCAGACCCTTCTGCGCCCACCGCCGCGACCCTCCTACTCGTCAGGGCTTCGCGGCCGGCCGCAAGGACCGGCCATGACTGCCAGACTGACGGCCGAGTATAGGCACGACGCTTCAGCGCCATCCATTTTCAGGGCTAGTTGCTTCGGCAGGTGAGTTGTTACACACTCCTTAGCGGATTCCGACTTCCATGGCCACCGTCCTGCTGTCTTAAGCAACCAACGCCTTTCATGGTTTCCCATGAGCGTCGATTCGGGCGCCTTAACTCGGCGTTTGGTTCATCCCACAGCGCCAGTTCTGCTTACCAAAAGTGGCCCACTTGGCACTCCGATCCGAGTCGTTTGCTCGCGGCTTCAGCATATCAAGCAAGCCGGAGATCTCACCCATTTAAAGTTTGAGAATAGGTTGAGGTCGTTTCGGCCCCAAGGCCTCTAATCATTCGCTTTACCGGATGAGACTCGTACGAGCACCAGCTATCCTGAGGGAAACTTCGGAGGGAACCAGCTACTAGATGGTTCGATTAGTCTTTCGCCCCTATACCCAGCTCCGACGATCGATTTGCACGTCAGAATCGCTACGGACCTCCATCAGGGTTTCCCCTGACTTCGTCCTGGCCAGGCATAGTTCACCATCTTTCGGGTCCCAACGTGTACGCTCTAGGTGCGCCTCACCTCGCAATGAGGACGAGACGCCCCGGGAGTGCGGAGGCCGCCGCCCCGTGAAGGGCGGGGAAGCCCCATCCTCCCTCGGCCCGCGCAAGGCGAGACCTTCACTTTCATTACGCCTTTAGGTTTCGTACAGCCCAATGACTCGCGCACATGTTAGACTCCTTGGTCCGTGTTTCAAGACGGGTCGTGAAATTGTCCAAAGCTGAAGCGCCGCTGACGGGAGCGATTATTCCGCCCGAGAGCATCCCGAGCCAACAGCGGCGCGGGTCCGGGGCCGGGCCAGGT
>NW_025726892.1:40000-42500 GCF_021461385.2 Schistocerca piceifrons | reverse complement strand
ACCGAGGTCCTATTCCATTATTCCATGCACACAGTATTCAGGCGGGCTTGCCTGCTTTAAGCACTCTAATTTGTTCAAAGTAAACGTGCCGGCCCACCGAGACACTCAATAAAGAGCACCCTGGTAGGATTTCAACGGGGTCCGCCTCGGGACGCACGAGCACGCACGAGGCGGTCGCACGCCTTCAGCTCGCCCCACCGGCAGGACGTCCCACGATACATGCCAGTTAAACACCGACGGGCGGTGAACCAACAGCGTGGGACACAAATCCAACTACGAGCTTTTTAACCGCAACAACTTTAATATACGCTATTGGAGCTGGAATTACCGCGGCTGCTGGCACCAGACTTGCCCTCCAATAGATACTCGTTAAAGGATTTAAAGTGTACTCATTCCGATTACGGGGCCTCGGATGAGTCCCGTATCGTTATTTTTCGTCACTACCTCCCCGTGCCGGGAGTGGGTAATTTGCGCGCCTGCTGCCTTCCTTGGATGTGGTAGCCGTTTCTCAGGCTCCCTCTCCGGAATCGAACCCTGATTCCCCGTTACCCGTTACAACCATGGTAGGCGCAGAACCTACCATCGACAGTTGATAAGGCAGACATTTGAAAGATGCGTCGCCGGTACGAGGACCGTGCGATCAGCCCAAAGTTATTCAGAGTCACCAAGGCAAACGGACCGGACGAGCCGACCGATTGGTTTTGATCTAATAAAAGCGTCCCTTCCATCTCTGGTCGGGACTCTGTTTGCATGTATTAGCTCTAGAATTACCACAGTTATCCAAGTAACGTGGGTACGATCTAAGGAACCATAACTGATTTAATGAGCCATTCGCGGTTTCACCTTAATGCGGCTTGTACTGAGACATGCATGGCTTAATCTTTGAGACAAGCATATGACTACTGGCAGGATCAACCAGGGAGCTGCGTCAACTAGAGCTGAGCAGCCGGCCGCCCGGGAGTGTGTCCCGGGGGCCCGCGCGAACACGCAAGCGTCCGCTCAATCATTCTGCAAACAGGAGGAGGCTGAGCTCCCCTGCACAATACACCTCGAAACCCTCTCAGGTCCCGGCGGCGCGCAGCGCCGTCCCAAGTACTTGGTCGGGTTCGAGAGAGGCGCAATCGCCCGGAGTTAGGCGAGTAGACGCTTTCGGTGCGACCACCCGTGCTCCCAACTGAGCTTGCCGCTGCCGACAGAGGCCCGGGAGCGTGCTGTCGTGGCATTGCCGGCGGGAGACAACACGCGCCACCTACGGTGACCGGCAGCTCCAACGCCAGCGCCACAGAAGGACAAAAGCCCCACTTGGGTGCCGAAGCGAACTCTCCCAGCACAGCGCACGCGCCAACACATCCGCACAGCTGCGATACAAACCACCAGCGAGAACCGCTGGGGCGACCGAGCAGCAGACGGCGTCGCGGCGCCGAGCGCCGGGCGGCGGCGCATCCTCAACGCACACAGTCCTCAATCGGACCAGCACACTGAAGATGTCCACCGCGCTTCGCACCGGGCCCGCGAGGACCTACTTTGGCCGCACGGCGCCGCGCGCAGGGTGCGCCGGCGCGCAGCTGCGACGCCTGCCGCGTCCGTCGGCCGGCGCGCCTGCCACTGGCCGCCCCCACCAGCCGGCTGTAGCGCGTGCGCCCACGCACCGCGCGGCCAGCACGCCGGGAGGCGCCCCCTCACCGGCCGGGGACGGTCCCACCCAGCCACCGCCGCGTATCGCTTCACACCCAGATGCCGTTCAGTTTCGTCGGCATGGTGGGTATCGCTGGAACAACCGGTTAGTACCTCAACCTATCGTCGCCATCACCGATTCACCCCTAGCGAGAACAACCGCACCACAACAGGTTACCATTTGTTCATTTGCGTAACTTCACCAGAAAACGCAGGCGTCCATCGCCATTTGCAACTTCAACGATTATTGCATGCCTGTGTCAGGTGTCACGCCACACTACGTCTGCCCACATACACGCAACAAAATGTGCACGCCTAGACAATACGTGGAAGGTGGCCCCCGTACGTATGCGATGTCCATTGCTCGAACGACTGTCAACCGGCCTCTGTAGCATGTCGCAGATATGGAACGCGGTGCACCATGCCATCACGGTGTGTGAGGAGAGACGACTAGGTCCGAATACATCAACAGACAGCTCATGCTGATCGCCATCCACGGCGTCCGTTCCTCCCACACGTCTCTATGGCGTACCACACTGCAATCCAGCTCTCATAGGGAGACGACACGTAGCTGCGTGCACAATATTTGCACTGTATGGTCCGCCGTTTTTGGGCGCAGTCGTTGTGCGGTCACACATGTGCCACGATGTATCATTCAGTACATAAGGACGAATGTGCAGTACAGATTGTGGTTCACGCGTACGACATCAGCGGACAGTTGACACAGGCCGCACCACAACGTAGCCTGAGTACGTCGCATGCGAAGGGCATTGAACATGCAAACTTCTCACCAACCAGCTTGCGAAGGCAGGGGGCAAGGTGGGGA
>NW_025726892.1:27500-30000 GCF_021461385.2 Schistocerca piceifrons | reverse complement strand
TCTAATAAAAGCGTCCCTTCCATCTCTGGTCGGGACTCTGTTTGCATGTATTAGCTCTAGAATTACCACAGTTATCCAAGTAACGTGGGTACGATCTAAGGAACCATAACTGATTTAATGAGCCATTCGCGGTTTCACCTTAATGCGGCTTGTACTGAGACATGCATGGCTTAATCTTTGAGACAAGCATATGACTACTGGCAGGATCAACCAGGGAGCTGCGTCAACTAGAGCTGAGCAGCCGGCCGCCCGGGAGTGTGTCCCGGGGGCCCGCGCGAACACGCAAGCGTCCGCTCAATCATTCTGCAAACAGGAGGAGGCTGAGCTCCCCTGCACAATACACCTCGAAACCCTCTCAGGTCCCGGCGGCGCGCAGCGCCGTCCCAAGTACTTGGTCGGGTTCGAGAGAGGCGCAATCGCCCGGAGTTAGGCGAGTAGACGCTTTCGGTGCGACCACCCGTGCTCCCAACTGAGCTTGCCGCTGCCGACAGAGGCCCGGGAGCGTGCTGTCGTGGCATTGCCGGCGGGAGACAACACGCGCCACCTACGGTGACCGGCAGCTCCAACGCCAGCGCCACAGAAGGACAAAAGCCCCACTTGGGTGCCGAAGCGAACTCTCCCAGCACAGCGCACGCGCCAACACATCCGCACAGCTGCGATACAAACCACCAGCGAGAACCGCTGGGGCGACCGAGCAGCAGACGGCGTCGCGGCGCCGAGCGCCGGGCGGCGGCGCATCCTCAACGCACACAGTCCTCAATCGGACCAGCACACTGAAGATGTCCACCGCGCTTCGCACCGGGCCCGCGAGGACCTACTTTGGCCGCACGGCGCCGCGCGCAGGGTGCGCCGGCGCGCAGCTGCGACGCCTGCCGCGTCCGTCGGCCGGCGCGCCTGCCACTGGCCGCCCCCACCAGCCGGCTGTAGCGCGTGCGCCCACGCACCGCGCGGCCAGCACGCCGGGAGGCGCCCCCTCACCGGCCGGGGACGGTCCCACCCAGCCACCGCCGCGTATCGCTTCACACCCAGATGCCGTTCAGTTTCGTCGGCATGGTGGGTATCGCTGGAACAACCGGTTAGTACCTCAACCTATCGTCGCCATCACCGATTCACCCCTAGCGAGAACAACCGCACCACAACAGGTTACCATTTGTTCATTTGCGTAACTTCACCAGAAAACGCAGGCGTCCATCGCCATTTGCAACTTCAACGATTATTGCATGCCTGTGTCAGGTGTCACGCCACACTACGTCTGCCCACATACACGCAACAAAATGTGCACGCCTAGACAATACGTGGAAGGTGGCCCCCGTACGTATGCGATGTCCATTGCTCGAACGACTGTCAACCGGCCTCTGTAGCATGTCGCAGATATGGAACGCGGTGCACCATGCCATCACGGTGTGTGAGGAGAGACGACTAGGTCCGAATACATCAACAGACAGCTCATGCTGATCGCCATCCACGGCGTCCGTTCCTCCCACACGTCTCTATGGCGTACCACACTGCAATCCAGCTCTCATAGGGAGACGACACGTAGCTGCGTGCACAATATTTGCACTGTATGGTCCGCCGTTTTTGGGCGCAGTCGTTGTGCGGTCACACATGTGCCACGATGTATCATTCAGTACATAAGGACGAATGTGCAGTACAGATTGTGGTTCACGCGTACGACATCAGCGGACAGTTGACACAGGCCGCACCACAACGTAGCCTGAGTACGTCGCATGCGAAGGGCATTGAACATGCAAACTTCTCACCAACCAGCTTGCGAAGGCAGGGGGCAAGGTGGGGACGTGGGGAGGGGCGGCATGTACGTCCTGCTGCCATCCACATTACAGTGTACAGCAGGAGCATGTGGAAAGTGAGCAAGACTTGCAAGGTGTTTAACATGAAGCGATACACAGGGGTGCGGGCAGTGCGAGTAGCGAACTATATTGCGAGGGTTGCGGGTGGGCAACACTACAGTAATTGAACGAGTCGTATAACAATTACAGAGCAGGTTTAGGCGACAACGTGGGTTACGTTAAGGCGACAACATGGGTTAGGTTAAGGCACAACATGGGTTAGGTTAAGGCACAACATGGGTTAGGTTAAGGCACAACATGGGTTAGGTTAAGGCACAACATGGGTTAGGTTAAGGCACAACATGGGTTAGGTTAAGGCA
Source organism: Schistocerca piceifrons (assembly GCF_021461385.2). Classification (NCBI taxonomy): domain Eukaryota; kingdom Metazoa; phylum Arthropoda; class Insecta; order Orthoptera; family Acrididae; genus Schistocerca; species Schistocerca piceifrons. The sequence goes on along the minus strand of NW_025726892.1, from coordinate 27,833 downwards.
CAACATGGGTTAGGTTAAGGCACAACATGGGTTAGGTTAAGGCACAACATGGGTTAGGTTGAGGCACAACATGGGTTAGGTTGAGGCACAACATGGGTTAGGTTGAGGCACAACATGGGTTAGGTTGAGGCACAACATGGGTTAGGTTGAGGCACAACATGGGTTAGGTTGAGGCACAACATGGGTTAGGTTAAGGTACAACATGGGTTAGGTTAAGGTACAACATGGGTTAGGTTAAGGTACAACATGGGTTAGGTTAAGGTACAACATGGGTTAGGTTAAGGTACAACATGGGTTAGGTTAAGGTACAACATAGGTTAGGTTAAGGTACAA
>NW_025726892.1:15000-20000 GCF_021461385.2 Schistocerca piceifrons | reverse complement strand
GGCTAGAGTCTCGTTCGTTATCGGAATTAACCAGACAAATCGCTCCACCAACTAAGAACGGCCATGCACCACCACCCACCGAATCAAGAAAGAGCTATCAATCTGTCAATCCTTCCGGTGTCCGGGCCTGGTGAGGTTTCCCGTGTTGAGTCAAATTAAGCCGCAGGCTCCACTCCTGGTGGTGCCCTTCCGTCAATTCCTTTAAGTTTCAGCTTTGCAACCATACTTCCCCCGGAACCCAAAAGCTTTGGTTTCCCGGAGGCTGCCCGCCGAGTCATCGGAGGAACTGCGGCGGATCGCTGGCTGGCATCGTTTATGGTTAGAACTAGGGCGGTATCTGATCGCCTTCGAACCTCTAACTTTCGTTCTTGATTAATGAAAACATACTTGGCAAATGCTTTCGCTTCTGTTCGTCTTGCGACGATCCAAGAATTTCACCTCTAACGTCGCAATACGAATGCCCCCGCCTGTCCCTATTAATCATTACCTCGGGTTCCGAAAACCAACAAAATAGAACCGAGGTCCTATTCCATTATTCCATGCACACAGTATTCAGGCGGGCTTGCCTGCTTTAAGCACTCTAATTTGTTCAAAGTAAACGTGCCGGCCCACCGAGACACTCAATAAAGAGCACCCTGGTAGGATTTCAACGGGGTCCGCCTCGGGACGCACGAGCACGCACGAGGCGGTCGCACGCCTTCAGCTCGCCCCACCGGCAGGACGTCCCACGATACATGCCAGTTAAACACCGACGGGCGGTGAACCAACAGCGTGGGACACAAATCCAACTACGAGCTTTTTAACCGCAACAACTTTAATATACGCTATTGGAGCTGGAATTACCGCGGCTGCTGGCACCAGACTTGCCCTCCAATAGATACTCGTTAAAGGATTTAAAGTGTACTCATTCCGATTACGGGGCCTCGGATGAGTCCCGTATCGTTATTTTTCGTCACTACCTCCCCGTGCCGGGAGTGGGTAATTTGCGCGCCTGCTGCCTTCCTTGGATGTGGTAGCCGTTTCTCAGGCTCCCTCTCCGGAATCGAACCCTGATTCCCCGTTACCCGTTACAACCATGGTAGGCGCAGAACCTACCATCGACAGTTGATAAGGCAGACATTTGAAAGATGCGTCGCCGGTACGAGGACCGTGCGATCAGCCCAAAGTTATTCAGAGTCACCAAGGCAAACGGACCGGACGAGCCGACCGATTGGTTTTGATCTAATAAAAGCGTCCCTTCCATCTCTGGTCGGGACTCTGTTTGCATGTATTAGCTCTAGAATTACCACAGTTATCCAAGTAACGTGGGTACGATCTAAGGAACCATAACTGATTTAATGAGCCATTCGCGGTTTCACCTTAATGCGGCTTGTACTGAGACATGCATGGCTTAATCTTTGAGACAAGCATATGACTACTGGCAGGATCAACCAGGGAGCTGCGTCAACTAGAGCTGAGCAGCCGGCCGCCCGGGAGTGTGTCCCGGGGGCCCGCGCGAACACGCAAGCGTCCGCTCAATCATTCTGCAAACAGGAGGAGGCTGAGCTCCCCTGCACAATACACCTCGAAACCCTCTCAGGTCCCGGCGGCGCGCAGCGCCGTCCCAAGTACTTGGTCGGGTTCGAGAGAGGCGCAATCGCCCGGAGTTAGGCGAGTAGACGCTTTCGGTGCGACCACCCGTGCTCCCAACTGAGCTTGCCGCTGCCGACAGAGGCCCGGGAGCGTGCTGTCGTGGCATTGCCGGCGGGAGACAACACGCGCCACCTACGGTGACCGGCAGCTCCAACGCCAGCGCCACAGAAGGACAAAAGCCCCACTTGGGTGCCGAAGCGAACTCTCCCAGCACAGCGCACGCGCCAACACATCCGCACAGCTGCGATACAAACCACCAGCGAGAACCGCTGGGGCGACCGAGCAGCAGACGGCGTCGCGGCGCCGAGCGCCGGGCGGCGGCGCATCCTCAACGCACACAGTCCTCAATCGGACCAGCACACTGAAGATGTCCACCGCGCTTCGCACCGGGCCCGCGAGGACCTACTTTGGCCGCACGGCGCCGCGCGCAGGGTGCGCCGGCGCGCAGCTGCGACGCCTGCCGCGTCCGTCGGCCGGCGCGCCTGCCACTGGCCGCCCCCACCAGCCGGCTGTAGCGCGTGCGCCCACGCACCGCGCGGCCAGCACGCCGGGAGGCGCCCCCTCACCGGCCGGGGACGGTCCCACCCAGCCACCGCCGCGTATCGCTTCACACCCAGATGCCGTTCAGTTTCGTCGGCATGGTGGGTATCGCTGGAACAACCGGTTAGTACCTCAACCTATCGTCGCCATCACCGATTCACCCCTAGCGAGAACAACCGCACCACAACAGGTTACCATTTGTTCATTTGCGTAACTTCACCAGAAAACGCAGGCGTCCATCGCCATTTGCAACTTCAACGATTATTGCATGCCTGTGTCAGGTGTCACGCCACACTACGTCTGCCCACATACACGCAACAAAATGTGCACGCCTAGACAATACGTGGAAGGTGGCCCCCGTACGTATGCGATGTCCATTGCTCGAACGACTGTCAACCGGCCTCTGTAGCATGTCGCAGATATGGAACGCGGTGCACCATGCCATCACGGTGTGTGAGGAGAGACGACTAGGTCCGAATACATCAACAGACAGCTCATGCTGATCGCCATCCACGGCGTCCGTTCCTCCCACACGTCTCTATGGCGTACCACACTGCAATCCAGCTCTCATAGGGAGACGACACGTAGCTGCGTGCACAATATTTGCACTGTATGGTCCGCCGTTTTTGGGCGCAGTCGTTGTGCGGTCACACATGTGCCACGATGTATCATTCAGTACATAAGGACGAATGTGCAGTACAGATTGTGGTTCACGCGTACGACATCAGCGGACAGTTGACACAGGCCGCACCACAACGTAGCCTGAGTACGTCGCATGCGAAGGGCATTGAACATGCAAACTTCTCACCAACCAGCTTGCGAAGGCAGGGGGCAAGGTGGGGACGTGGGGAGGGGCGGCATGTACGTCCTGCTGCCATCCACATTACAGTGTACAGCAGGAGCATGTGGAAAGTGAGCAAGACTTGCAAGGTGTTTAACATGAAGCGATACACAGGGGTGCGGGCAGTGCGAGTAGCGAACTATATTGCGAGGGTTGCGGGTGGGCAACACTACAGTAATTGAACGAGTCGTATAACAATTACAGAGCAGGTTTAGGCGACAACGTGGGTTACGTTAAGGCGACAACATGGGTTAGGTTAAGGCACAACATGGGTTAGGTTAAGGCACAACATGGGTTAGGTTAAGGCACAACATGGGTTAGGTTAAGGCACAACATGGGTTAGGTTAAGGCACAACATGGGTTAGGTTAAGGCACAACATGGGTTAGGTTAAGGCACAACATGGGTTAGGTTAAGGCACAACATGGGTTAGGTTAAGGCACAACATGGGTTAGGTTGAGGCACAACATGGGTTAGGTTGAGGCACAACATGGGTTAGGTTGAGGCACAACATGGGTTAGGTTGAGGCACAACATGGGTTAGGTTGAGGCACAACATGGGTTAGGTTGAGGCACAACATGGGTTAGGTTAAGGTACAACATGGGTTAGGTTAAGGTACAACATGGGTTAGGTTAAGGTACAACATGGGTTAGGTTAAGGTACAACATGGGTTAGGTTAAGGTACAACATGGGTTAGGTTAAGGTACAACATAGGTTAGGTTAAGGTACAACATAGGTTAGGTTAAGGTACAACATAGGTTAGGTTAAGGTACAACATAGGTTAGGTTAAGGTACAACATAGGTTAGGTTAAGGTACAACATAGGTTAGGTTAGGTTAGGTTAGGTTACACGTTGTTGTACGGAAAGGTGTAGGGGGGGGGGGGGCGGGGGCGGCAGGTTCGTTGATAGTGATTATAGTAAGTGAATGCTTGTGACATGATCAGATTTGTCACGTCAGGATGCACCTTTGGCTTATTAGAGGCGGCGCTCCAATTCTATGCTTGTGTGAGACCTGTGTCTTTGACTCATGTCATTGTTTGTGCGCTGTGACAGGAGGTACTATTGTGATGTTGGGTGCACCGTTGTATAGGACATGTGTGGGTGTTGGTGCCTGGTCTGCGCAATGGTGGATGTCGAAAGGCTGGGATATTGTATTTTCCGCACGGACCTCCTGGTCTGGTTGTGATAGTGTGGATTGTGTAATGTGGCGGAGAAGATGCACTGGATGTTGTTCCATGCTGGTGCTTACATATTGTATGTGCGCCTGTTAGAAGCAGAGAGTGGTGCGTGATCAGAGTGTCTGGCTGACGTGTGGTTCCCATTTTGGGCAGACTCTTTCAGCATGTATACGGACAGTTGTGTATATTTGCTGTAGTTTGATGGCTCTGCATTGATTACTAATCAGCGCCGTGTGTACGGGTAATCTGGTTCCAGTCCAAAATGTTCCATCTGTGTACATTAGTGACAAAGACTCCCCCCATGCAGTGGGGCTCGGTCTGTTATAACTCTTCCGCGTAATATATTTGCCCCACGTTTTTGCGACTGCGAGTGCGAGTGCAACGCGCATGGGGACCGACATGCTGATGGCTCGGTATCGGACGCCGTACAGTGAGCAACGCGATCGCGTCTCTCGCTCGTAAGTGGTACAGGTCGCGGCTCATGTATACGGACAGCGGGAATGTCGCATATTGGAAATAACTCTTCATGAAACGCAAGTTATAGGGGTGGATTGCACTTTACGAGTGCGGGAAACGTCCGCCGTTCATCCGCTGGAGGTGCGAGTTTGGCGGTTGGGGTGGTGCACGAACGGGTGCGGGTGGCGTCATTGCCGGTCCACGGCTTCGTGCGGCAGAGCCACTGGAGATTGGGTGCTATGGTCGACAGAGGCTGCAGCCTTTGTGGGTGGCGTCGAAAGGCGGCCACTGTGGCGCCATCGCTGTCTTAGTCGGCTTGGCGTCTCATAGATGGCGGTAGCGTCGTTGCAGGAGG
>NW_025726892.1:5000-7500 GCF_021461385.2 Schistocerca piceifrons | reverse complement strand
ACCACAGTTATCCAAGTAACGTGGGTACGATCTAAGGAACCATAACTGATTTAATGAGCCATTCGCGGTTTCACCTTAATGCGGCTTGTACTGAGACATGCATGGCTTAATCTTTGAGACAAGCATATGACTACTGGCAGGATCAACCAGGGAGCTGCGTCAACTAGAGCTGAGCAGCCGGCCGCCCGGGAGTGTGTCCCGGGGGCCCGCGCGAACACGCAAGCGTCCGCTCAATCATTCTGCAAACAGGAGGAGGCTGAGCTCCCCTGCACAATACACCTCGAAACCCTCTCAGGTCCCGGCGGCGCGCAGCGCCGTCCCAAGTACTTGGTCGGGTTCGAGAGAGGCGCAATCGCCCGGAGTTAGGCGAGTAGACGCTTTCGGTGCGACCACCCGTGCTCCCAACTGAGCTTGCCGCTGCCGACAGAGGCCCGGGAGCGTGCTGTCGTGGCATTGCCGGCGGGAGACAACACGCGCCACCTACGGTGACCGGCAGCTCCAACGCCAGCGCCACAGAAGGACAAAAGCCCCACTTGGGTGCCGAAGCGAACTCTCCCAGCACAGCGCACGCGCCAACACATCCGCACAGCTGCGATACAAACCACCAGCGAGAACCGCTGGGGCGACCGAGCAGCAGACGGCGTCGCGGCGCCGAGCGCCGGGCGGCGGCGCATCCTCAACGCACACAGTCCTCAATCGGACCAGCACACTGAAGATGTCCACCGCGCTTCGCACCGGGCCCGCGAGGACCTACTTTGGCCGCACGGCGCCGCGCGCAGGGTGCGCCGGCGCGCAGCTGCGACGCCTGCCGCGTCCGTCGGCCGGCGCGCCTGCCACTGGCCGCCCCCACCAGCCGGCTGTAGCGCGTGCGCCCACGCACCGCGCGGCCAGCACGCCGGGAGGCGCCCCCTCACCGGCCGGGGACGGTCCCACCCAGCCACCGCCGCGTATCGCTTCACACCCAGATGCCGTTCAGTTTCGTCGGCATGGTGGGTATCGCTGGAACAACCGGTTAGTACCTCAACCTATCGTCGCCATCACCGATTCACCCCTAGCGAGAACAACCGCACCACAACAGGTTACCATTTGTTCATTTGCGTAACTTCACCAGAAAACGCAGGCGTCCATCGCCATTTGCAACTTCAACGATTATTGCATGCCTGTGTCAGGTGTCACGCCACACTACGTCTGCCCACATACACGCAACAAAATGTGCACGCCTAGACAATACGTGGAAGGTGGCCCCCGTACGTATGCGATGTCCATTGCTCGAACGACTGTCAACCGGCCTCTGTAGCATGTCGCAGATATGGAACGCGGTGCACCATGCCATCACGGTGTGTGAGGAGAGACGACTAGGTCCGAATACATCAACAGACAGCTCATGCTGATCGCCATCCACGGCGTCCGTTCCTCCCACACGTCTCTATGGCGTACCACACTGCAATCCAGCTCTCATAGGGAGACGACACGTAGCTGCGTGCACAATATTTGCACTGTATGGTCCGCCGTTTTTGGGCGCAGTCGTTGTGCGGTCACACATGTGCCACGATGTATCATTCAGTACATAAGGACGAATGTGCAGTACAGATTGTGGTTCACGCGTACGACATCAGCGGACAGTTGACACAGGCCGCACCACAACGTAGCCTGAGTACGTCGCATGCGAAGGGCATTGAACATGCAAACTTCTCACCAACCAGCTTGCGAAGGCAGGGGGCAAGGTGGGGACGTGGGGAGGGGCGGCATGTACGTCCTGCTGCCATCCACATTACAGTGTACAGCAGGAGCATGTGGAAAGTGAGCAAGACTTGCAAGGTGTTTAACATGAAGCGATACACAGGGGTGCGGGCAGTGCGAGTAGCGAACTATATTGCGAGGGTTGCGGGTGGGCAACACTACAGTAATTGAACGAGTCGTATAACAATTACAGAGCAGGTTTAGGCGACAACGTGGGTTACGTTAAGGCGACAACATGGGTTAGGTTAAGGCACAACATGGGTTAGGTTAAGGCACAACATGGGTTAGGTTAAGGCACAACATGGGTTAGGTTAAGGCACAACATGGGTTAGGTTAAGGCACAACATGGGTTAGGTTAAGGCACAACATGGGTTAGGTTAAGGCACAACATGGGTTAGGTTAAGGCACAACATGGGTTAGGTTAAGGCACAACATGGGTTAGGTTGAGGCACAACATGGGTTAGGTTAAGGCACAACATGGGTTAGGTTGAGGCACAACATGGGTTAGGTTGAGGCACAACATGGGTTAGGTTGAGGCACAACATGGGTTAGGTTGAGGCACAACATGGGTTAGGTTAAGGTACAACATGGGTTAGGTTAAGGTACAACATGGGTTAGGTTAAGGTACAACATGGGTTAGGTTAAGGTACAACATGGGTTAGGTTAAGGTACAACATGGGTTAGGTTAAGGTACAACATAGGTTAGGTTAAGGTACAACATAGGTTAGGTTAAGGTACAACATAGGTTAGGTTAAGGTAC
>NW_025726891.1:87500-90000 GCF_021461385.2 Schistocerca piceifrons | reverse complement strand
AGCCCAAAGTTATTCAGAGTCACCAAGGCAAACGGACCGGACGAGCCGACCGATTGGTTTTGATCTAATAAAAGCGTCCCTTCCATCTCTGGTCGGGACTCTGTTTGCATGTATTAGCTCTAGAATTACCACAGTTATCCAAGTAACGTGGGTACGATCTAAGGAACCATAACTGATTTAATGAGCCATTCGCGGTTTCACCTTAATGCGGCTTGTACTGAGACATGCATGGCTTAATCTTTGAGACAAGCATATGACTACTGGCAGGATCAACCAGGGAGCTGCGTCAACTAGAGCTGAGCAGCCGGCCGCCCGGGAGTGTGTCCCGGGGGCCCGCGCGAACACGCAAGCGTCCGCTCAATCATTCTGCAAACAGGAGGAGGCTGAGCTCCCCTGCACAATACACCTCGAAACCCTCTCAGGTCCCGGCGGCGCGCAGCGCCGTCCCAAGTACTTGGTCGGGTTCGAGAGAGGCGCAATCGCCCGGAGTTAGGCGAGTAGACGCTTTCGGTGCGACCACCCGTGCTCCCAACTGAGCTTGCCGCTGCCGACAGAGGCCCGGGAGCGTGCTGTCGTGGCATTGCCGGCGGGAGACAACACGCGCCACCTACGGTGACCGGCAGCTCCAACGCCAGCGCCACAGAAGGACAAAAGCCCCACTTGGGTGCCGAAGCGAACTCTCCCAGCACAGCGCACGCGCCAACACATCCGCACAGCTGCGATACAAACCACCAGCGAGAACCGCTGGGGCGACCGAGCAGCAGACGGCGTCGCGGCGCCGAGCGCCGGGCGGCGGCGCATCCTCAACGCACACAGTCCTCAATCGGACCAGCACACTGAAGATGTCCACCGCGCTTCGCACCGGGCCCGCGAGGACCTACTTTGGCCGCACGGCGCCGCGCGCAGGGTGCGCCGGCGCGCAGCTGCGACGCCTGCCGCGTCCGTCGGCCGGCGCGCCTGCCACTGGCCGCCCCCACCAGCCGGCTGTAGCGCGTGCGCCCACGCACCGCGCGGCCAGCACGCCGGGAGGCGCCCCCTCACCGGCCGGGGACGGTCCCACCCAGCCACCGCCGCGTATCGCTTCACACCCAGATGCCGTTCAGTTTCGTCGGCATGGTGGGTATCGCTGGAACAACCGGTTAGTACCTCAACCTATCGTCGCCATCACCGATTCACCCCTAGCGAGAACAACCGCACCACAACAGGTTACCATTTGTTCATTTGCGTAACTTCACCAGAAAACGCAGGCGTCCATCGCCATTTGCAACTTCAACGATTATTGCATGCCTGTGTCAGGTGTCACGCCACACTACGTCTGCCCACATACACGCAACAAAATGTGCACGCCTAGACAATACGTGGAAGGTGGCCCCCGTACGTATGCGATGTCCATTGCTCGAACGACTGTCAACCGGCCTCTGTAGCATGTCGCAGATATGGAACGCGGTGCACCATGCCATCACGGTGTGTGAGGAGAGACGACTAGGTCCGAATACATCAACAGACAGCTCATGCTGATCGCCATCCACGGCGTCCGTTCCTCCCACACGTCTCTATGGCGTACCACACTGCAATCCAGCTCTCATAGGGAGACGACACGTAGCTGCGTGCACAATATTTGCACTGTATGGTCCGCCGTTTTTGGGCGCAGTCGTTGTGCGGTCACACATGTGCCACGATGTATCATTCAGTACATAAGGACGAATGTGCAGTACAGATTGTGGTTCACGCGTACGACATCAGCGGACAGTTGACACAGGCCGCACCACAACGTAGCCTGAGTACGTCGCATGCGAAGGGCATTGAACATGCAAACTTCTCACCAACCAGCTTGCGAAGGCAGGGGGCAAGGTGGGGACGTGGGGAGGGGCGGCATGTACGTCCTGCTGCCATCCACATTACAGTGTACAGCAGGAGCATGTGGAAAGTGAGCAAGACTTGCAAGGTGTTTAACATGAAGCGATACACAGGGGTGCGGGCAGTGCGAGTAGCGAACTATATTGCGAGGGTTGCGGGTGGGCAACACTACAGTAATTGAACGAGTCGTATAACAATTACAGAGCAGGTTTAGGCGACAACGTGGGTTACGTTAAGGCGACAACATGGGTTAGGTTAAGGCACAACATGGGTTAGGTTAAGGCACAACATGGGTTAGGTTAAGGCACAACATGGGTTAGGTTAAGGCACAACATGGGTTAGGTTAAGGCACAACATGGGTTAGGTTAAGGCACAACATGGGTTAGGTTAAGGCACAACATGGGTTAGGTTAAGGCACAACATGGGTTAGGTTGAGGCACAACATGGGTTAGGTTAAGGCACAACATGGGTTAGGTTGAGGCACAACATGGGTTAGGTTGAGGCACAACATGGGTTAGGTTGAGGCACAACATGGGTTAGGTTAAGGTACAACATGGGTTAGGTTAAGGTACAACATGGGTTAGGTTAAGGTACAACATGGGTTAGGTTAAGGTACAACATGGGTTAGGTTAAGGTACAACAT
>NW_025726891.1:62500-80000 GCF_021461385.2 Schistocerca piceifrons | reverse complement strand
GTCCCTCTAAGAAGAAAAGTAATCGCTGACAGCACGAAGGATGTCACGCGACTAGTTAGCAGGCTAGAGTCTCGTTCGTTATCGGAATTAACCAGACAAATCGCTCCACCAACTAAGAACGGCCATGCACCACCACCCACCGAATCAAGAAAGAGCTATCAATCTGTCAATCCTTCCGGTGTCCGGGCCTGGTGAGGTTTCCCGTGTTGAGTCAAATTAAGCCGCAGGCTCCACTCCTGGTGGTGCCCTTCCGTCAATTCCTTTAAGTTTCAGCTTTGCAACCATACTTCCCCCGGAACCCAAAAGCTTTGGTTTCCCGGAGGCTGCCCGCCGAGTCATCGGAGGAACTGCGGCGGATCGCTGGCTGGCATCGTTTATGGTTAGAACTAGGGCGGTATCTGATCGCCTTCGAACCTCTAACTTTCGTTCTTGATTAATGAAAACATACTTGGCAAATGCTTTCGCTTCTGTTCGTCTTGCGACGATCCAAGAATTTCACCTCTAACGTCGCAATACGAATGCCCCCGCCTGTCCCTATTAATCATTACCTCGGGTTCCGAAAACCAACAAAATAGAACCGAGGTCCTATTCCATTATTCCATGCACACAGTATTCAGGCGGGCTTGCCTGCTTTAAGCACTCTAATTTGTTCAAAGTAAACGTGCCGGCCCACCGAGACACTCAATAAAGAGCACCCTGGTAGGATTTCAACGGGGTCCGCCTCGGGACGCACGAGCACGCACGAGGCGGTCGCACGCCTTCAGCTCGCCCCACCGGCAGGACGTCCCACGATACATGCCAGTTAAACACCGACGGGCGGTGAACCAACAGCGTGGGACACAAATCCAACTACGAGCTTTTTAACCGCAACAACTTTAATATACGCTATTGGAGCTGGAATTACCGCGGCTGCTGGCACCAGACTTGCCCTCCAATAGATACTCGTTAAAGGATTTAAAGTGTACTCATTCCGATTACGGGGCCTCGGATGAGTCCCGTATCGTTATTTTTCGTCACTACCTCCCCGTGCCGGGAGTGGGTAATTTGCGCGCCTGCTGCCTTCCTTGGATGTGGTAGCCGTTTCTCAGGCTCCCTCTCCGGAATCGAACCCTGATTCCCCGTTACCCGTTACAACCATGGTAGGCGCAGAACCTACCATCGACAGTTGATAAGGCAGACATTTGAAAGATGCGTCGCCGGTACGAGGACCGTGCGATCAGCCCAAAGTTATTCAGAGTCACCAAGGCAAACGGACCGGACGAGCCGACCGATTGGTTTTGATCTAATAAAAGCGTCCCTTCCATCTCTGGTCGGGACTCTGTTTTTTTTTTTTTTTTTTTTTTTTAAAAAAAAAAAAAAAAAAAAAAATCTTTATTGACAACAATATTATTTATACATGTTTAGCCCACCTCCTAACATGATTAGTGGGCCATAATGATTATTACATAGTTTAATATTTTGCAGCTAATTTACAAATAGTGTTAGTGAGCTACTTTCTAAGTTCTTAGGTAATATTAAATTCCTACAGTTACAATAATACTTTAGTTTACCTATGCATTCTATTTATGAGATACTACTTTAGGTTCCTGAGTTAGTGTTAATTTCTTGCAAAAGCAATGAGCAGTTTAATTTACCTATGTCTAATCTAGAATGACTACTAACTGCAGCGTCACAGGTGTGCCAGTGAGTATAAACCTACTTGGAGTGGCCAGGCTCCCCGAGCTAACCCCGAGGAGCGTGCCCCTGGCACTGGGCCGGCCGAGGTTAGTAATCGCTGCAGCTTCCTATGTTAGTATTCTAATCTAATCCTACTCTACTAACTTAACCTACGTCTTATTGGTGCTTTGTCGTGATCGGTTTGTTGATCCCATCCCCCTAATCCCGTACGTGGCGGTTTCCAACTACCAGAAGTCGGCCATTCCACGCACAGGCGGTATGGGACTGAGATCAAGTCCTAATCGGTTGGTTGTTCGAGAATTAGGTATTTGGTATTTACCCTAGATCCCTTAGGTACTCTATTAAAACCTTTCGTGATACCTCTTCTGCCAGAGCATTCAAGGTATGAAAAGTGTCTTCCTGCCTTAAAAGGTCGTATGTCTGGTTATGTGGAAGTCTGTCTCTGTAAGTTTCCGCCACGTCATTGAAGAGAGGGCACTCGAAAACCACATGTTCGGGGGTTCCTTCCGCTGCGCCACAGTCGCACTCGGGGGTTGCCCTTTTCCCAAACCGACATAAGTATGTCGGATAGGGTCCATGACCAGTGAGGAAGTGGATGAGTCCTCGTGTGGGTTCAAAATACTTCATTGTACCACGTTCTTTGACATCAGGTAAGAACTCAAATGTTCTTCTTCCCGTTTCGTCCTCCTCCAAGTTCCTTTGCCACAGTTCCTCCCCTCTGTTTCTTATCTCCCTTTTATCCTCTACTCTCACACCCATGATATCTATTATTTTTTCCCCATCTCCTTTTTTCACCCAATACCATGCCGCTTGTTCTCTAATTTTGATGTCTAGCGGGCAGAGCCCCATTATAACTAACAGAGCTCCCCCCGGTGACGTCCTATAGGCCCCCACTGATCTTAGTATCATGTTTCTCTGGACTCTTCTCACTGTCATGGCGGGCACGACCCGCGTGAGCCTGTGCGCCCAGACTCCCGAGCCGTAACCCACTACTAATGTGAGGATGCTGTTGTGATAAAGTCTGATAAGATGAGGGGGGAGATGAAAACGTTTATGTCCAATGGAAATGAGATTGTTTAATATTTGTAGAGCTTTCTGTGTTACGGCTTCTATGTGCCTTCCGAAGTTCCATCTCTCGTCAATTATGACTCCCAGATATCGTGCCTCACGTCGCCGAAGAACTGGTGAGCCATCGATTCTCACTGTAGGATTTCTTATTAGCTGACCTTTTAGTAACAGATAAGTAGACTTGCTTGGGGAAATTTTCATTTTCGTTTTAAGACACCATTGGTGTAGTCTTTCAATGGCCCTTTCAATTTTTGGTTCTATATCTTCTCGGCTACGACCGCCGACCAGCAGGAGGAGGTCATCTGCGTAGGCTATCACCTCTAGCACTTCTTCACTTTGCTGTAGTTCGTCTAACAAAGGTTCCATATGCAAGTCCCAAAACAGGGGCCCCAGTACTGAGCCTTGGGGACATCCCTTACTAATTGTTTTTCCGATTCTTCCGCTAGGGGATGATAGCCAAACCTCCCTATCCTTACAATAGCTCCTCAGACACCCATAAAGCGGCCCTGGACACTCCTTCTCCCGTAAGCAGGAGAAGAGCGAAGGCCACCACAGGTTGTCGAAGGCGCCACTGATGTCCACCATGATGCCAACGACATATTTGTGCGGGGTCGAGCCGCAGACCTCAGCCGCCAGAGCGATCGCATCAGATGCCGACCGTCCCGGCCTGAAGCCGAACTGCCTGTTGCTCATCCCGCACAGCATCCGATGAGCCGTCAATCTGTCAGCCAGCAGTTTCTCCAAGAGCTTTCCGAATAGGTCCAATAAACAGATTGGCCTATAGGATTTGGCGTCAGTTGGATCTTTCTCTGGTCCCTTCTTGATTATGATTACATTTGCAGTTTTCCAGATCTTGGGAAACTTCCTTTGTTGGAGACACTCATTGAAGAGGCGAGTTAACGGCGCCACCAACTGGGGTGCCAGAAATTGCACCACCTCAGCCACAATGCCGTCTGGTCCTGGAGCTTTCCCTCGTTTCAGGGACTTTATTTGTGCAGCCACCTCCTCTTCCGAGAATGGGTAGACTGCCGTGTTGTTATTGTATTCCATTACATATGCGTCCCGCAGTTGCTTTTGGTTTTCAGTTTCCTCGTCCGCGTTGTCGTCAGGCAGCAGGGACTGGAGAAGGACCTCAGCAGTTTCCTGCCAAGACTCCGTCATCCCGTCCCCCCGCCTGACAGTTGATAGCTCCGGAGGAGAGCGGATTTTTTCCCTTACCAATTTATAAGGGAGGCCCCACGGATCCACAGCTAACTGGTTCAGCACATAGCTTTCCCAGCTCCGTAGTCTCACTTCACGTAGTGCCTTCTGAAAACCTTGCTTAGCCTCCCTGTATTGCAGCTGCCATCTTTGTCTTTCCAGCCAGACGACACTGCGCTGGTAGTTTCTCCTTAGCCTTCTGACAGACCGACGTAACTCCTCTAATTCGGGCGACCATGGTGCTGGTGAGGCCGCCACGGCCTTCCTCCTGGTTGGTACAGCGGCCCTCACCGCTCTATGTACTGCACCCACCAGTTCCTCAGCTTGTCTGTCTATGTCGAAGTCTTCGTGTACGTCACCTTCTGGTGATGGAGGAATGTCGCACTCCCTCGCTAAGAGTTCCCAATCCGCTCTATTATAATTGTACTGCACCTCCCATCCCATGGTCCAGCGGCACTCTCTTTCACTCAAGGTGAAAGTTATTAGGTTGTGGTCGCTCGTGGTGGCATTGCCTATAACTGTCCAGTTCTTTATTAAATTGGCTGCGTTATGTGACGTTAAGGTAACGTCTATGTTCGTTCCTTGTCCTCCTCCTGCTGTGTAGGTAGGAGGATTGCCCGGCTTGTTTGCCACCACGAGCTGTGAAGCCATTAAAAAGTCCTCTACTTTATCACCATTTGCATCTCTGGTGCCGCTGTACCATAGGGGGGATTTTGCATTGATGTCAGCTGTTATTATTATTTTTCGTCCTCGCAACGCCGTGGTGACTCTTGCCAGATGTTCCAAATGCCGTTCTATTTCATCTCCATATTGGAAGTACATGTTTATGAGTATGATTACTCCCGTTGGTGACTGGAGCTCCACGACGTTGCAGTGACGAGTTGCAAATTGTGAGAGGGTAGTTACCCTTAGGAGTTTATTTGTTATTATTATTGCTGCTCTTGGATCCTCATCTCCGCTGACAATTTGCCATGTTGTAGCAGCAAAGGCTATTTTCCCAGCTTGGGAGTACGGCTCCTGTAGGCAGAGCACATCTAGTCTCCTCTCCTCCACCTCTTTACGGAGCTCCTGCATGACAAGTCGACTGTTATGCGTGTTCAGTTGTCCAATTGTTATTTCTGTCGTCGTGGAAAGTATGTGTGCATATGGTCGTCCGGCCAGGTCTTACTCCAGTCGAAAGCAATTCGTCCATTTGCCAGTACGGCCTGTTCGTAGATGTCCTGAAGGTCAAACTTTTCACTGCGTCTCTCAAAAACTTTTTTCAGTAAGTCTCGCAGGGCTCCGAAATCGGTTGGGAGATTCACTGACTTAAGCTGTATTCTATCTACAGCCTCCATCACCGAGAAGGTTACCTTTCTTCCCTCTTCGTGTCCTACTCGGACCACATGCCGTAAGGCGGTGGCCAGGGTAATCGGCTCTTCCAGTCTGGCCAGTTGCATCGTGTACTCGATGTTGGGATAAACCCTTACCGGGTCCACGGGTGGCAATCTGACCACTGGGGTGTTATGCACTGTGGGCTTCGAGCTTGTGCTTGTAACAGCACTTTCTTGTATGGGTTTTATGCTGGGTTTTATCAAAGATATCTCTGTTGTAGGATGCTCTTGCCGCTTCAGGTGGATTGTCGGCATTATTTCCCTTCGTCGAGGGGCGGGATCTATGTTAACCACTGGAGGATCTGTCTGTATATTTTTGTCTATCATATAAGGCTCCGTTTGTACGGCCTTATCTGTTATTTCCGTTGTAGTGGCACTTGAAAGCGCCATTAGGAAATTCTTAAATCTGGTTGCCCTCATAGCGTCCCGCCTCCTCTTACTTGGGGATTTATGTTTTGGCATCCTATTTCTTGGGCTATGATCAGCCATAGTCTATTTTTGAGATGAGTCGTTGTTCCAACATTCTGTATGTTGGGCAACTGCGTCCTGAGGCTCCGCATGACTTCTTCCCTCGGTTTTTGCAGGGAATACAGACCGCTGCTGCTTTACAGTCTTTACGGCTATGTCCACTTGTACCACATTTCGTGCAAGCCGACTCCCTGGTGCACATCCTTAGGATGTGGTCCAGGTCACCACAGTTGTGGCAGCGAGGTACCACGATGTAGTCTCTTACGTTAATTGAGTGAAAACCTACATATAGTCTGCTCATTGCTGTAATTCTTTTCCACATCTGTGCCGTGACCTCGGCTACGTGATGTACCACATCACGCCCCCGAGGCCCCGTCTTGAATCTCAATCTAAAGCTCTTTCTGAATTCCTCCTCGTCTGTGTCATCGAAATTTTGCTCTCTTATTGTATTCGTCAATTCGTCATCTGTCATGATGGTTGGAACGTCGTAGAGAATTACAAGTGGATTCCTCTTCTTGGGAGGTTCGCACTTGACAAGTGAATTTAATTTCTGATTGTTTAATATTTTGTCCTTGTCCTCTTCCGAGGCTACTTCTACTATAACTGAGTTTCTACTAGGTTTTATTCTTTTTATTCTGATCTTATCTTTGGTCGGGTTTATGGTCTTCGTAAAGAGCTCTTGTATTTTCTTGACACTGGTGTCTTGCCCAGGCAGTGTCCTGAGGAAGACCGCAGTGTCTGTTCTTTTGACTGCTTTGTCAATACTATCTTTTGTAGTATGCAGCTTTGTTGGCGCCTGCGCAGCCACCGCCGCCCAAGTCTTAGTCGGTTGGTTTCTCAATCTTTGATTTTCTTTTTCCAGTTCTTCTACTCGTCCTTCTAATTTAGCGTGGGCGATGGCCCATGCAGTAAGTTCATTTTTAATAGCTGTTAAAGCCGCTTGGCTTATCTTCCCATTTTTGACGTTCTGCTCTAAGAGCAGTGAAATTCTACTGTGCCTTTGTGTCACAGATTCACCTTCTGCCTGTCCCAGCTCGTCCTGGGGAGAGGGATCAGGCGCAGTAGAAGCACGCTTGGTCGCACAAGAATCACTCGTTTCAGATGCCGCCATGATGAGTAACGAGTGATGAAAGATGGGAGCCCGTCTCTTGCCCCGGACCGGCTCCTCTGGCATGGGGGGGGACTTCTGCAGCTCGCCCACCGACCTCGCCCCTAGGTCAAGGGCACTTCAGAGCTGCCGGGTTCAGCACGCCGTCGCCAGCGCACTGGTCCCCATCGATGGCCTCGTCGCCGACGATTTCACACGACGCTCCTCGGCAACTGCACCCCGCACTCCGGAGAGGCGGATGCACCTCTCGCCCTTCGCCGCCTACTTGCCCGAGTTTCCACCCGAAGGCCAGGGACCCACTCCTACTCAGGTGGTGGGTCGGTCCCCCAGTCGTTCGGCGGTCTGGGCCCATCTAACCTGGCCCAGGCGATGTCACCACCACCTGGGTTTGGCAGAACACGCCCCGGTTACCCAGGGGCGCGGCGAAGCACCCTTGCCGACTCGCGCCGTGATCCCACGCCGACAAACGAGGTCGCCGGCATGCAGAGCACCTGCTGGTCTGTGCCCTGCGAACAGAAAGGGACTGGTGTTCGGTCCCTCGACACAGCTCCCCCTGTGCCACGCACCCTTCGCTTTCGCATCGGGTTGGGTCGCAGCTCTCCCTTTTGACGCAAGGCAGAATGCCAAGCTTGACGTCTGGCACCACGGGAAGGCGGAAAGAGCCACTTGGGAAGGAGAGGCTATGTGAGACGCATCACTTCCCCGAGTGAGGACTGCCGCGGCACGCCCGACTGGAAAGCGATACGCCCCAGTGCGAGCCTCCGTGCCTTACGGCGCGCCGGCAACGGGCGGGCCCGCGCCGAAACGCGCCGTCAAGCGACTGACCTCACGCCAGACGGGACTCTGTTTTTTTTTTTTTTTTTTTTTTAAAAAAAAAAAAATTCTTTATTCCATTAAATTATTTCTTACATATTAACCCACCACCTAATACATTAGTGGGTCTTAATTCTCTACATTACATTTTTATTGAATATTAGCAGCATTTATACTTCTATTCTAGTGTTAGTAAACTTACTTGCTACAGGACATAAGAGTTAGTTTCTTTGTTGGGTAAGATCTACTTTTACTCTTGCTAACTAATCTAAGGTCTACCTCCTGCAGCGTTACAGGCGTGCCAGATGTTTATATAAACCTACTGTGTGGCCGTGCCCACTGAGCTAATCCCAGTGAGCATGCCCCTGGCACTGGGCTGGCCTTTTGAAGATCGCTGCAAGTTCAGTTAAGATTTTCTATCTACTATCTACTTAGGTCTGACTATTGCTAAGTCATGATCGGTGCGCAACTGTCAAATCCGGGTGTTGGCGCTCCCTCCCCCTGTTCCGGAGCGTGGCGGATTCCTACCGTCACGGCGATTGGCCAGTCCACGCCCCGGCGGAATGGGATGGGTCGCCTTCAGTTATGTCATGTCCGGTTGTTCAAGTGTTTTCCCTTAAATATTCCCGCAGGACCTTTGCTGACACCTCGCTGGCAAGGCGGTTTACTATGTTGAATGTGGTGGGATCTCTGATTAATTGGTACGTATTGTTGTGAGGCAACTGGCTTCTTAGGTCACTGGCTACATCATCGAATATGGGGCACTCATAGATCACGTGGTCCGGAGTACCCCATTCAGCTCCGCAGTCACACGAGGGGGTAGCCCTTTTCCCGAATCGGCATAGATATGCCGGATACGGTCCATGTCCTGTGAGGAAGTGCAACAGTCCCTTACTTGGCTGGAAATGCGATAGTTGGAAACGTTCTTTAATATTTGGGAGCAGCTGGTAAGTCCTTCGGCCTGTTGTGTCAGCATCCCAGAGTTCTTGCCATAACTCTTCTCCTCTCCTCTTAATGGCAAACTTGTCCCCCACCCGCACTCCCAAGATACTTTCAGTCTTATCTACATCTCCTCTTTTAACCCAGTACCAGGCTGCCTGTTCCCGGATTTTGATATCCAGGGGACACACCCCCATAAGTACTAGTAGTGCCCCTCCCGGAGATGTTCTGTACGCTCCGATGGAGCGCAAAAGCATGTTGCGTTGCACCCTCCTCACAGACAAAGCGGGCACAACCCTCGTGAGCCTGTGTGCCCACACTCCGGAGCCGTAACCCATGATAGAGACAAGAATGGTATTGTGATATAATTTAATGAGTTCTGGTGGGAGATGAAATCTACTGTGTCCTATTGTGATTAAGTTGTTTAGAGCTTCGAGTGATTTTTGTGTTGCTGTTTCTATATGTTTGGCGAAATTCCACCTTTCATCGATTATAACCCCTAAATACCGGGCCTCACGACGCCGAATCACTGGTGAGCCCTCGATTCTTACTGTTGGATTTCTGGCCAGTTGGCCTTTCAGTAATAGGTATGTAGACTTGTTAGGCGCAATGGTCATTTTCGTGTTCTGGCACCACTGCGTGAGAATTGATAATGTCCTATTGATTTTGGGTTCGAGGTCCTCGCGACTTCGGCCGCCAACCAGCAGAAGGAGGTCGTCAGCGTAAGCTATCGCCTCTAGCACGTCCACACTGTTTTCCAAGCTCTCCAGAAGAGGCTCCATATTTATGTCCCAAAAGAGTGGCCCCAGGACAGAGCCCTGTGGACACCCCTTCGTGATCTTCTTGCCAATTCGCTCGCTAGGGGACGATAGCCAGACCTCTCTTTCCATACAATAGCTCCTGAGACAGCCGTATAGCGGCCCTGGACACTCCTTCTCCCGCAGGCAGGAGAAGAGCGAAGGCCACCACAGGTTGTCAAAGGCGCCACTGATATCCACCATGATGCCAACTATGTACTTGTGCGGAGACGACCCACAGACCTCGGATGCGAGGGCAATTGCGTCACACGCAGATCGCCCCTGCCGAAAACCGAATTGCCCGTCACTCATCCCGCACAGCACTCGGTGTGCTGTCAGTCTGTCAGCCAGTAACTTCTCCAGCAGTTTGCCCAACAGGTCCAACAGACAGATGGGTCTGTAAGATTTTGCTTCTTTAGGGTCTTTGTCTTGCCCCTTTTTGATGATTACAACGTTGGCCCGCTTCCAGATTTTAGGGAATGTTCTGAGGCGCAGGGCCTCATTGTAAATTCTTGCTAAAGGTGTCACTAGTTGAGGAGCGAGGTACTGCACCACCTCCGCGATGATGCCGTCTGGTCCTGGGGCCTTTCCTTTCTTTAGCGATTTAATGTGGGCTGCAACTTCTTCTTCAGAGAAAGGGTACACCATGATGTTATTCTCATAGTCTACTTGCAGAGCCTGCCTAATTAGGCGTTGTTCTTCTGTGTCCTCTTCCTCTTCATCATCAGGGAGGAGTTGGTGGAGAAGGACCTCAGCAGTTTCCTGCCAAGACCCAGTCATCCGATTTCCATCCCTGATTGTGGAGAGCACCATTGGCGACCTGATTTTTTCCCTTACTATTTTGTAGGGAGTGCCCCAGGGATCAATAGCCAATTGGCTGTGCACATATTTTTTCCAGCTTTCCAGCCTGACTGTCCGCAGTTCTTTCTGAAACTGCTCTTTGGCTTCCCTGTATGTTTGCAGCCATCTTTGTTTTTCTTCCCAGACGACACTTCGCTGGTAATACCTCCTCGCCCTCCTGACAGACTGACGCATCTGCCCTAGTTCCGCAGACCATGGTGATGGAGAAGCCGCAACGGCTCTCCTCCTGGTTGGTACAGCAGCCTTTACCGCCCTGGTAATAGCGCCCACCAGATCTTCGGCGTGTTTGTTGACGTCATCGTCATCTTCCGGCCATGTCGGAGGGTCAAACTCTCCTGCGAGACGCTCCCAGTTGGTCTTGTTATAATTTAGTTGTACCTCCCACCCTATGTCCCAGTGGCGCTCCTGATCCGTGATTGTGAATGTGATCAGATTGTGATCGCTGGTAGTGTCTCCGTCAGTAACAGTCCAGTTTTGTATATTGGCAGCGATATTGGCTGTCATCATTGTGATGTCAATATTGGTTCCATTCCCTCCCCCTCCTGTGTAGGTGGGGGGGTTTCCAGGTCTGTTGGCAATGAGGAGTTGTAGAGACATAATAGTCTCTTCCAGCTTGCTTCCCCTTTCATCTCGAGTGCCACTGTGCCATAGGGGGGACTTGGCGTTCACGTCCGCCACCACAACTGCCTTTCTGCCCCTCAGCACCGTTGCCACCTGCGTAAGTTGGTCAAGGTACAGGTCAATATCTGTACCGTACTGAAAGTACATATTTATTAAATATATGACGCCATTTGGTGACTGCAGTTCAATAACATTGCAGTGGTCGTCCGAGAGGTGTGAGAGCACTGTTGCCCGCAGTGCCTTGTTGATTATTATGATGGTGGCTTTCGGGTCGTCTCCAAAACTTACTACTTGCCAGCTCATGGCAGCGTAGGCTATGTTCCCCGCAAGAGAGTATGGCTCCTGCAAACAGAGCACATCAAGACTCTTCTCCTCCACCACTCTCCGAAGTTCCTGCATGACCAGTCTACTATTGTGTGCGTTTAGCTGTCCTATCTTTATTTCTGTAACTATGGGAAATATGTGTGCACATATGATTCTGGGAAGGTTTTTCTCCAGTCGTAAGCTATTCTCCCATTGGATAGGACAGACTGATTATATATTTCCTCTAAATTAAAGGTTTCATTTCTTCTCTCAAACACCTTTCTTACTAGGTCACGCAGGGCGCCGAAGTCAGTGGGGAGATTCATTGTCTTTAGTTGTACCCTGTCTACAGCCTCCATGGCCGAGAAGGTGACCTTGCGCCCGTATCTATGCCCTACCCGCACTAGATGTCGCAGTGCGGTGGTTAGGACAGCCGGCTCCTCCAGACGGGATAATTGTAGGGAATGCTCGAGATTGGGATATATTCTGACCGGATCAACCGCCGTTCTCACAGCATTTGGTTGTCTCGAGTCAGTATTCACATTGGTGCTATTCATTTGTGTATTTGTACTAGTAACTGTATTGACCTGCACCGGCAATTCCAGCACAGGACTCCCTTGAACGAATGCCGGTCGGCCCACCGCTACAGGACGCCTGTCGCGAGTTGCCTGATTTCCTGGCGTTTGCGATCCCCAGCAGTAGGGAGAGGGGGCTGCCACTTGTTCTTGTGAGTCCGTTTGGACGCACGCATCTTTCATTTTCTTTCTACCATCACCTCCTTCTGCAAGTGCTGCAAGAAATCGTTTGAATTGGGCTGCCCTTGCCGCATCCCTTCTCCTCTTGCATGGGGATTTTCTTTTAGGCATCCTGGGTGCTGTATTTGGCTCAGCCATAATCAGTTCTTGATATTAGCCTCTGCTCAAGCATCCTGTACGTCGGGCAGTTGCGACCGGAGGCATTGCAAGTCTTTTTGCCTCTCTTTATACATGGGATACAAATTGCCGGATTTTTGCAGTTTTTTCTGATGTGATTTTCTTCTCCACACCTGGAGCAAGCCGACTTCCTCTCACAGTACTTGTGTACATGATCAAGATCTCCGCAATTATGGCAGCGAGGTACCACCAAGAAGTCCCGCACATTTATGGCGTGGAAGCCAATGTAAATCTTACCCATTGAGGTTAATTTTTTCCACATCTGGCCAGAAACTTCTGCTACGTGATGTACAACGTCTTTGTCTCTTGGCCCTGTTTTGAATTTAAGTTTAAATTCATTTTTGAAGTCCTCAGCACTTATATCGTCAAAATTTTGATTACGAATTGTTTCTTGAAGTTCATTATTTTCAAATGTGACCGGTATGTCGTACATAATTACAAGCGGATTTCTCTTTTTCGGGGGTTCACATTTAACGGCTTTGCACAGTTTTTGGTTGTTAAGTATCTTGTTTCGGTCATCTACTGTTGCCACATCAACTATCACAACGTTCTTTGTGGCTTTTACTTTGTTGACTTTAATTTTATCCTTTACAGGATTAATCGTTGTTGTGAATATCTCCTGCACTTTTTTTGTGTCTTGACCGGGTAATGGTCGCAAAAAGACAGCAGTATCTGGTCTTTGTGATACTTTTACAATTGTATCTCTAGTAGTTTGGCTCTTAGGTGTCGTTTGAGCGACTACATTGGCCCATGACTTTATTGGCTGCTTGCGCAGCCTTTCATTCTCTTTCTGCAGTTCTTCAACCCGCCCCTCAAGCTTCGCATGAGCAATAGCCCAGGAGGCGAGTTCATTTTTTAACGTCAAGATCGCAGCCTGGCTGATCTTGCCATTTTTCACATTGGCTTCCAGGTATTGTGTAATCCTGGCATGCCTGTCACTGATACTTTCCTCGGTCTGCCCCGTGCCCCCTGATGGGGAGGGAACAGTAAGCAAAGAAGCCCTCGAAGGCGCACATGAATCGCTTGTCTCTGACTCGGCCATATTGTAGACAAGCGAAAAAAGGATTGGGAGCCCGTCTCTTGCCCCGGACCGGCTCCTCTGGCATGGGGGGGGACTATTGCAGCTCGCCCACCGACCTCGCCCCTAGGTCAAGGGCACTCCAGAGCTGCAGGGTTCAACGCGCCGTTGCCAGCGCACTGGTCCCCATCGAAGGCCTCGTCGTCGACGATTTCACCCGACGCTCCTCGGCAAGTGCACCCCGCACTCCGGAGAGGCGGATGCACCCCTCGCCCTTCGCCGCCTACTAGCCCGAGTTTCCACCCGAAGGCCGAGGACCCACTCCTACTCAGGTGGTGGGTCGGTCCCCCAGTCGTTCGGCGGTCTGGGCCCATCTAACCTGGCCCAGGCGATGTCACCACCACCTGGGTTTGGCAGAACACGCCCCGGTTACCCAGGGGCGCGGCGAAGCACCCTTGCCGACTCGCGCCGTGATCCCACGCCGACAAACGAGGTCGCCGGCATGCAGAGCACCTGCTGGTCTGTGCCCTGCGAACAGAAAGGGACTGGTGTTCGGTCCCTTGACACAGCTCCCCCTGTGCCACGCACCCTTCGCTTTCGCATCGGGTTGGGTCGCAGCTCTCCCTTTTGACGCAAGGCAGAATGCCGAGCTTGACGTCTGGCACCACGGGAAGGCGGAAAGAGCTACTTGGGAAGGAGAGGCTGTAAGAGACGCTTCACTTCCCCGAGTGAGGACTGCCGCGGCACGCCCGACTGGAAAGCGATACGCCCCAGTGCGAGCCTCCGTGCCTTACGGCGCGCCGGCAACGGGCGGGCCCGCGCCGAAACGCGCCGTCAAGCGACTGACCTCACGCCAGACACGGGACTCTGTTTGCATGTATTAGCTCTAGAATTACCACAGTTATCCAAGTAACGTGGGTACGATCTAAGGAACCATAACTGATTTAATGAGCCATTCGCGGTTTCACCTTAATGCGGCTTGTACTGAGACATGCATGGCTTAATCTTTGAGACAAGCATATGACTACTGGCAGGATCAACCAGGGAGCTGCGTCAACTAGAGCTGAGCAGCCGGCCGCCCGGGAGTGTGTCCCGGGGGCCCGCGCGAACACGCAAGCGTCCGCTCAATCATTCTGCAAACAGGAGGAGGCTGAGCTCCCCTGCACAATACACCTCGAAACCCTCTCAGGTCCCGGCGGCGCGCGCAGCGCCGTCCCAAGTACTTGGTCGGGTTCGAGAGAGGCGCAATCGCCCGGAGTTAGGCGAGTAGACGCTTTCGGTGCGACCACCCGTGCTCCCAACTGAGCTTGCCGCTGCCGACAGAGGCCCGGGAGCGTGCTGTCGTGGCATTGCCGGCGGGAGACAACACGCGCCACCTACGGTGACCGGCAGCTCCAACGCCAGCGCCACAGAAGGACAAAAGCCCCACTTGGGTGCCGAAGCGAACTCTCCCAGCACAGCGCACGCGCCAACACATCCGCACAGCTGCGATACAAACCACCAGCGAGAACCGCTGGGGCGACCGAGCAGCAGACGGCGTCGCGGCGCCGAGCGCCGGGCGGCGGCGCATCCTCAACGCACACAGTCCTCAATCGGACCAGCACACTGAAGATGTCCACCGCGCTTCGCACCGGGCCCGCGAGGACCTACTTTGGCCGCACGGCGCCGCGCGCAGGGTGCGCCGGCGCGCAGCTGCGACGCCTGCCGCGTCCGTCGGCCGGCGCGCCTGCCACTGGCCGCCCCCACCAGCCGGCTGTAGCGCGTGCGCCCACGCACCGCGCGGCCAGCACGCCGGGAGGCGCCCCCTCACCGGCCGGGGACGGTCCCACCCAGCCACCGCCGCGTATCGCTTCACACCCAGATGCCGTTCAGTTTCGTCGGCATGGTGGGTATCGCTGGAACAACCGGTTAGTACCTCAACCTATCGTCGCCATCACCGATTCACCCCTAGCGAGAACAACCGCACCACAACAGGTTACCATTTGTTCATTTGCGTAACTTCACCAGAAAACGCAGGCGTCCATCGCCATTTGCAACTTCAACGATTATTGCATGCCTGTGTCAGGTGTCACGCCACACTACGTCTGCCCACATACACGCAACAAAATGTGCACGCCTAGACAATACGTGGAAGGTGGCCCCCGTACGTATGCGATGTCCATTGCTCGAACGACTGT
Source organism: Schistocerca piceifrons (assembly GCF_021461385.2). NCBI lineage: Eukaryota > Metazoa > Arthropoda > Insecta > Orthoptera > Acrididae > Schistocerca > Schistocerca piceifrons. The sequence goes on along the minus strand of NW_025726891.1, from coordinate 64,645 downwards.
CAACCGGCCTCTGTAGCATGTCGCAGATATGGAACGCGGTGCACCATGCCATCACGGTGTGTGAGGAGAGACGACTAGGTCCGAATACATCAACAGACAGCTCATGCTGATCGCCATCCACGGCGTCCGTTCCTCCCACACGTCTCTATGGCGTACCACACTGCAATCCAGCTCTCATAGGGAGACGACACGTAGCTGCGTGCACAATATTTGCACTGTATGGTCCGCCGTTTTTGGGCGCAGTCGTTGTGCGGTCACACATGTGCCACGATGTATCATTCAGTACATAAGGACGAATGTGCAGTACAGATTGTGGTTCACGCGTACGACATCAGCGGACAGTTGACACAGGCCGCACCACAACGTAGCCTGAGTACGTCGCATGCGAAGGGCATTGAACATGCAAACTTCTCACCAACCAGCTTGCGAAGGCAGGGGGCAAGGTGGGGACGTGGGGAGGGGCGGCATGTACGTCCTGCTGCCATCCACATTACAGTGTACAGCAGGAGCATGTGGAAAGTGAGCAAGACTTGCAAGGTGTTTAACATGAAGCGATACACAGGGGTGCGGGCAGTGCGAGTAGCGAACTATATTGCGAGGGTTGCGGGTGGGCAACACTACAGTAATTGAACGAGTCGTATAACAATTACAGAGCAGGTTTAGGCGACAACGTGGGTTACGTTAAGGCGACAACATGGGTTAGGTTAAGGCACAACATGGGTTAGGTTAAGGCACAACATGGGTTAGGTTAAGGCACAACATGGGTTAGGTTAAGGCACAACATGGGTTAGGTTAAGGCACAACATGGGTTAGGTTAAGGCACAACATGGGTTAGGTTAAGGCACAACATGGGTTAGGTTAAGGCACAACATGGGTTAGGTTGAGGCACAACATGGGTTAGGTTAAGGCACAACATGGGTTAGGTTGAGGCACAACATGGGTTAGGTTGAGGCACAACATGGGTTAGGTTGAGGCACAACATGGGTTAGGTTAAGGTACAACATGGGTTAGGTTAAGGTACAACATGGGTTAGGTTAAGGTACAACATGGGTTAGGTTAAGGTACAACATGGGTTAGGTTAAGGTACAACATGGGTTAGGTTAAGGTACAACATAGGTTAGGTTAAGGTACAACATAGGTTAGGTTAAGGTACAACATAGGTTAGGTTAAGGTACAACATAGGTTAGGTTAAGGTACAACATAGGTTAGGTTAAGGTACAACATAGGTTAGGTTAAGGTACAACATAGGTTAGGTTAAGGTACAACATAGGTTAGGTTAGGTTAGGTTAGGTTACACGTTGTTGTACGGAAAGGTGTAGGGGGGGGGGGGCGGGGGCGGCAGGTTCGTTGATAGTGATTATAGTAAGTGAATGCTTGTGACATGATCAGATTTGTCACGTCAGGATGCACCTTTGGCTTATTAGAGGCGGCGCTCCAATTCTATGCTTGTGTGAGACCTGTGTCTTTGACTCATGTCATTGTTTGTGCGCTGTGACAGGAGGTACTATTGTGATGTTGGGTGCACCGTTGTATAGGACATGTGTGGGTGTTGGTGCCTGGTCTGCGCAATGGTGGATGTCGAAAGGCTGGGATATTGTATTTTCCGCACGGACCTCCTGGTCTGGTTGTGATAGTGTGGATTGTGTAATGTGGCGGAGAAGATGCACTGGATGTTGTTCCATGCTGGTGCTTACATATTGTATGTGCGCCTGTTAGAAGCAGAGAGTGGTGCGTGATCAGAGTGTCTGGCTGACGTGTGGTTCCCATTTTGGGCAGACTCTTTCAGCATGTATACGGACAGTTGTGTATATTTGCTGTAGTTTGATGGCTCTGCATTGATTACTAATCAGCGCCGTGTGTACGGGTAATCTGGTTCCAGTCCAAAATGTTCCATCTGTGTACATTAGTGACAAAGACTCCCCCCATGCAGTGGGGCTCGGTCTGTTATAACTCTTCCGCGTAATATATTTGCCCCACGTTTTTGCGACTGCGAGTGCGAGTGCAACGCGCATGGGGACCGACATGCTGATGGCTCGGTATCGGACGCCGTACAGTGAGCAACGCGATCGCGTCTCTCGCTCGTAAGTGGTACAGGTCGCGGCTCATGTATACGGACAGCGGGAATGTCGCATATTGGAAATAACT
>NW_025726891.1:55000-57500 GCF_021461385.2 Schistocerca piceifrons | reverse complement strand
CAGCAGACCGGGGATGTCGGGTGGCGGCTGCAGCAGGGTGCCGTCCAGCAAGCCGCGCACGCAACGTGCACGCGACCTACGGAAGGCGTCCTGTGTGCGCGCGTATTCCCAGCGGCGCCGCTTGCGCTTCTGCAGCGGCGGGGCGGCAGGCGGCCGCTTGGATGATTGGCGCGGCCGCTGTGTCCTGGTGATCGACCTCTCCCCCCTGGACCCGACCGACGCAAGGGCATCCGGGAGCATGCCCAGGATGACATCGGGCGGCGTGCCCCGCCCCAGACCAATGACTCGATCCAGGGCAGAGAAACGCTGGGCGGAAGCAGGTAGCCCCGCCAGATGCTCCCAGATGGCGGCGTCAGTCGGCCCCTCCGGCGGCGGCCCGGTGGTGTCGGCCGCGAAGTCCTCGGCTGCGTCGACGGGCGGCGCAGCGGCCTCGCCCGCGTCAGGCAGCGAGCTCGCTGCTCCACGGCGGGACGCCGGCTCTTCGCCCCGACCGATCTCAAGTGCCTCCATGAATTGGCGGACGAGCTGCTTGTGGGCAGCTTGCCGCCGTCGGCACTTGATTGCCTCAAGCGTTCGGTCGGGGAACATCCTGGTAAGTTCTTGATTTACAAAGAAGAACCGGGCGTCCCTCTCAAGGAACAGTTCGGCCTCTGCCTTGGCGAGCGACAGGACTTCTTCCTCCGTCCACCTCGCGCGATGCCTCTCCGTCACGATCTCAGCGTTGGCGGCCGCAGGGTGTTGGCGGCGGCGATGGACCCCGAGACCGTTCTTCGTGGTAAAAGTGCGGTGGCACTCACTGCAAGCAAAGGGAGCTACACAAACTATCGCATTTTCGTTACGGCCGGTTGGCCGGATAGGTGCTGGGGTAGCTGGGGTGGCACCTTCAGCGGAAGGGCCACCATCTCTTGTTTCTTGTCGGCTGCCCCCAACTATAAAGGGATAATGCGAGGGGGGGCTGGTAACCCCCCCAAGCCCCTGGTGCGGTCTTCCACTCTGCGAAAATCAGCGGGCCCACGAGAAGGGGAGAAGACCGCAGGAGAGGAGAGGCTAAGAGGGCTAGGCCCATGTATTGCGCATCACTCTCCCTGTAACTATAACCCAAGGAAGGCACCTCGCAGCAGCAGCACGACTACATCAAGACCGCACTTCGAAAAGCCAAGTCCGGATGCTAGAGGATTCCAGGGAACTCGAACGCTCATGCAGAAAAGAAAACTCTTCCCCGATCTCCCGACGGCGTCTCCGGGTCCTTTTGGGTTACCCCGACGAGCATCTCTAAAAGAGGGGCCCGACTTGTATCGGTTCCGCTGCCGGGTTCCGGAATAGGAACCGGATTCCCTTTCGCCCAACGGGGGCCAGCACAAAGCGCATAGTTACTCCCGCCGTTTACCCGCGCTTGCTTGAATTTCTTCACGTTGACATTCAGAGCACTGGGCAGAAATCACATTGCGTCAACACCCGCTAGGGCCATCGCAATGCTTTGTTTTAATTAGACAGTCGGATTCCCCCAGTCCGTGCCAGTTCTGAGTTGATCGTTGAATGGCGGCCGAAGAGAATCCGCGCACCCGCGCGCCCCCGGAGGAGCACGCTAAGGCGGACGCGGCCTCGCAGCAAGGAAGATCCGTGGGAGGCCAAGGCACGGGACCGAGCTCGGATCCTGCACGCAGGTTGAAGCACCGGGGCGCGAACGCCGCGCAGGCGCGCGCATCCTGCACCGCCGGCCAGCACGAGGCCGACCAACGGCGAGAGCAGACCACGCCCGCGCTAAACGCCCGCACTTACCGGCACCCCTACGGCACTCACCTCGCCCAGGCCCGGCACGTTAGCGCTGACCCACTTCCCGACCAAGCCCGACACGCCCCGATCCTCAGAGCCAATCCTTATCCCGAAGTTACGGATCCAATTTGCCGACTTCCCTTACCTACATTATTCTATCGACTAGAGGCTCTTCACCTTGGAGACCTGCTGCGGATATGGGTACGAACCGGCGCGACACCTCCACGTGGCCCTCTCCCGGATTTTCAAGGTCCGAGGGGAAGATCGGGACACCGCCGCAACTGCGGTGCTCTTCGCGTTCCAAACCCTATCTCCCTGCTAGAGGATTCCAGGGAACTCGAACGCTCATGCAGAAAAGAAAACTCTTCCCCGATCTCCCGACGGCGTCTCCGGGTCCTTTTGGGTTACCCCGACGAGCATCTCTAAAAGAGGGGCCCGACTTGTATCGGTTCCGCTGCCGGGTTCCGGAATAGGAACCGGATTCCCTTTCGCCCAACGGGGGCCAGCACAAAGCGCATCATGCTATGACGGCCCCCATCAACATCGGATTTCTCCTAGGGCTTAGGATCGACTGACTCGTGTGCAACGGCTGTTCACACGAAACCCTTCTCCGCGTCAGCCCTCCAGGGCCTCGCTGGAGTATTTGCTACTACCACCAAGATCTGCACCGACGGCGGCTCCAGGCAGGCTCACGCCCAGACCCTTCTGCGCCCACCGCCGCGACCCT
>NW_025726891.1:42500-50000 GCF_021461385.2 Schistocerca piceifrons | reverse complement strand
TTTCCCAAATCGGCATAAATATGTCGGGTAGGGTCCATGGCCAGTGAGGAAGTGAATCAGACCTCGTGTAGGCTCGAAATACCTCATACCCAGACGTTCCTTCACATCTGGTAGGAACTGGAAAGTTCGTCGTCCCGCCTCTTCTACAGCCCAGGTCTCTTGCCAAAGTTCTTCCCCTCTTATCCTTATATCTCTTTTGTCGCCCAATCTGATACCCATAATATCTACAATCTTTTCATAATTCTCCCTTTTGGCCCAGTACCAGGCCGCTTGTTCCCTTATTTTGATGTCCAGGGGGCAGAGCCCCATTATGACTAACAGGGCCCCCCCTGGAGATGTTCTGTAGGCACCCACAGCTCTTAGTAGCATGCTTCTCTGGACCCTTCTCACTGCCATGGCGGGCACCACCCTCGTGAGCCTGTGTGCCCAGACTCCCGAGCCGTAACCCACGACTGAAGTTAAGATGCTGTTGTGGTATAACCTAATTAGGTGTGACGGAAGGTGGAATCTTTTATGACCTATTGAGATGAGATTGTTCAATATCTGAAGGGCTCTCTGGGTGACGGTATCAATGTGCTTGCCGAAATTCCACCTCTCATCAATGATGACTCCTAAGTAGCGTGTCTCACGTCGTCTAAGAACTGGTGAACCGTCTATTCTGACCGTCGGATTTCTAATGAGATGTCCTTTTAGCAGGAGGTAAGTAGATTTGCTGGGCGATATCGTCATTTTTGTCGCGTGGCACCACTGTTGGAGTTTGTCTAGTACTGTCTCTATCTTTGGTTCTATGTCTTCGCGGCTGCGGCCGCCAACCAACAGGAGGAGGTCATCAGCATAGGCTATCACCTCTAGCACCTCTTCACTCTGTTGTAAGCTATCTAGCAAAGGCTCCATATGGATGTCCCAGAAGAGGGGTCCTAAAACGGAGCCTTGGGGACATCCTTTGGTGATTGTCTTGCTAACTCTTTCGCTAGAGGATGATAGCCAGACCTCCCGATCCTCGCAATAGCTCCTCAGGCAACCATATAGCGGCCCTGGACACTCTTTCTCCCGCAAGCAGGAGAAGAGCGAAGGCCACCACAGGTTGTCGAAGGCGCCACTGATGTCAACCATGATGCCAACCACGTATTTGTGCGGGGTCGAGCCACAGACCTCGGCCGCCAGGGCGATTGCATCAGATGCCGACCGCCCCGGCCTGAACCCGAACTGCCTGTCACTCATCCCGCACAACACCCGGTGTGCTGTCAGTCTGTCAGCCAGCAATTTTTCCAATAATTTGCCAAATATATCCAGCAGGCAAATCGGCCTGTAGGATTTCGTTTCTGCGGGATCCTTGTCTGGTCCTTTCTTTATGATGACTACATGTGCCTTTTTCCATAATTTAGGGAACTTACGCTGTCTTAGGCATTCATTGTACAGATGTGTTAGTGGTGCAGTCAGCTGGGGCGCCAGAAACTGCACCACTTCCGCCACAATGCCGTCTGGCCCAGGTGCTTTTCCTCTTTGCAGAGATCTTATGTGGGTTGCTACCTCCTCTTCTGAGAAGGGGTAGACCGCCGTCTCATTGGTGTATATTTCGCGGTCTTGATCTCTGAGTTGCTGCTGCCTCTCTGTTTCCCCATCCGCTTTGTCGTCAGGCAGCAGGGAGTGGAGGAGGACCCCCGCAGTCTCCTGCCAGGACTCCGTCATCCTATCCCCGTACCTGACTGTGGATAGTTCCAGAGGAGAGCGGATTTTTTCTCTAACTAACTTATACGGGAGTCCCCATGGGTCCGTGACTAGTTGGTTGAGCACGAAGTTTTCCCAGCTTTTCATTCTGACTTCCCGTAGTTCCTTCTGGAACTTTCGCTTTTCCTCCCTGTACAGCAGCTGCCACCTTTGTCGCTCCCGCCAGACGACACTGCGCTGATAGTACCTCCTCAGCCTTCTGACAGACTGACGCAGTTCACTTAGTTCGGCAGACCATGGTGACGGTGAGGCCGCCATGGCCCTCCTCCTAGTAGGTACGGCTGCCCTCACCGCTCTTGTCACCGCGTTCACCAGTTCCCCCGCCCTCTGATCCACGTCTATGTCTAAGTGCATGTCGTCTTCCGGTAACGGAGGAATGTCACACTCCCTCGCTAGGCGTTCCCAATCGGTTCTTTTGTAATTTAATTGTGTTTCCCACCCCGTGGCCCAGTGGCACTCTCTTTCTCCTATGGTAAAAGTTATCAAATTGTGGTCGCTTGTGGTGGCATTTTCTACAACTCTCCAATTTTGAAGGTTATTGGCTGTATTCGGAGTTACGAGGGTGATGTCTATGTTTGTGCCCTGTCCTCCACCTGCAGCGTAGGTGGGAGGATTGCCAGGTCTGTTGGCCACCACAAGTTGCGATGCCATAATAAATTCTTCAACCTTTTCACCATTCGCATCTCTTGTGCCACTGTACCATAGGGGGGACTTTGCATTGATGTCGGCAGTTATTATGACCTTTCTTCCCCGCAACGCCGTGGTAACCCTCGCTAGGTGGTCTATATGAGTTTCTATATTATCCCCATACTGAAAATACGTATTAATGAGAATTATAATTCCTGTAGGGGATTGAAGCTCCACGACGTTGCAGTGGCTAGTTGTAAACTGCGAGAGTGTTGTGACTCTCAAGAGTTTGTTGGTGATTATAATTGCTGCCTTCGGGTCATCCCCTCTACTAACTATTTGCCAACTTGCTGCAGCAAAAGCTATTTTCCCAGCCAGGGAGTATGGCTCCTGTAGACAGAGTACATCAAGTCTCCTCTCCTCCACCTCCCTTCGGAGCTCTTGCATTACGAGTCTGCTGTTGTGTGTGTTGAGCTGTCCTATAGTAATTTTTGTCATTATGGGTAGTATGTATGTATTCGGTCATGCGGCCAGGTCTTGCTCCAGTCGAATGCAATTCGTCCATATGCCACTACTGACTGTCGATAAATGTCGTCAAGGTCGAATTTCTCTCCTCGTCTTTCGAATGCTTTCTTGAGCAGGTCTCGCAAGGCTCCGAAGTCGGTGGGGAGATTCACCGATTTCAGCTGGATTCTGTCGACAGCCTCCATAACCGGAAAGGTTATTTTTTTGCCGTCCTCATGTCCTACTCGGACCACATGTCTCAAGGCAGTGGTCAGGGTAGCCGGCTGCTCCAATCTGGATAGCTGCATGGTGTACTCCAAATTGGGGTACACCCTGACTGGATCGACCGGTGGTAATCTAACTATTGGTGTGCACTGAGTGCTGGGGCTCGTACTAGAGCTCGTCACTACATTTTCCTGTATTGGTTGGTTATTGATGTTACTGTCCTTATGAGTTGCTGGAGCCGCAGGATGCCCTTGCCGCTGTAGGTGTAGTTTCGGCTTTGTTTCCCGGCTTCCAGAGGAGAGAGTTTCTGCCATGGGGAGATTTGTTTGTATTCCTATATCCATTGTTGGAAAATCAGTTTGTATAGACATATCCTTTGTTTCAATTTTGACGGCTCCCGTGAGCGACCTCAAAAAATCCTTAAATCTATTTGCCCGCATGGCATCTCTCCTCCTTTTGCTCGGGGACTTTCGCTTTGGCATCCTGTTCGGTATACTGGACTCAACCATAATCAGTCCTGGAGATCAGTCTTTGCTCCAGCATTCTGTATGTGGGGCAGTTTCTACCGGTGGTTCCACAAGACTTTTTTCCTCGGATCTTACACGGTATGCAAACTGTTGCCGCCTTGCAGTCTTTGCGGCTATGACCTTTCTCCCCGCACTTGGTGCACGCCGGCTCCCTGGTGCACAGCCTTAGGATGTGATCCAGGTCACCACAGTTGTGGCAACGAGGTACCACGACATAGTCCCTTGTATTGATGGCATGGAAACCTACATACAGTCTGCCCATTGTTGTTACCTTTTTCCACATCAGCGCCGATACCTCGGCGACGTGATGAACTACATCACGACCCCGCGGACCAGTCTTAAATTTCAACTTAAAGTTTTCCTTAAATTCATCTTTTTCCATTTTGTCAAAGTTCTGTAGCCTAATTGTTTCTTCTAATTCTTCATTTGTCATAATTGCAGGTACGTCATATAATATGACGAGAGGGTTTCTTTTTCTCGGTGGTTCACATTTGACCACCGAGTTCAATTTCTGGTTATTTAGCAGCTTTTCCTTGTCTTCTTCCGTAGCAACTTCAACTATCACAGAGTTTCTGCTTGGTTTAACCTTTTTTATTTTAATCTTGTCTTTAATGGGGTCAACAGTTTTTGTGAAGAGTTCCTGAATTTTCCTGACACTAGTGTCTTGCCCAGGTAATGTCCTGAGAAAGACAGCCGTGTCAGTCCTTTTCGTTACCCTGTCAATAGTGTCTCTTGTCGTGCTTTGTGGGCTCTTGGTGGGCGCTTGCGCAGCCACCGCTGCCCACGTCTTTGCTGGTTGCCTTCTTAACCTGTCATTTTCCTTTTCAAGCTCTTCTACTCTACCTTCAAGTTTGGCGTGGGCAATAGCCCATGCAGCCAGCTCATTTTTTATGACGGCAAGTCCAGCTTGACTGATTTTGCCATTCTTTATCTGTTGCTCCATGAGCAACGAGATTCTCGAGTACCTCTCCATAATTGTTTCATTCACTGCCTGTCCCTGCTCGTCCTGAGGAGAGGGATCAGGCACAGCGGAAGACATTCGAGGCGCACACGAATCACTCGCTTCAATTGTCGCCATGATTTACGAGTGATCAAAAAGAGGGTTGGGAGCCCGTCTCTTACCCCGGACCGGCTCCTCTGGCATGGGGGGGGACTATTGCAGCTCGCCCACCGACCTCGCCCCTAGGTCAAGGGCACTCCAGAGCTGCAGGGTTCAACGCGCCGTTGCCAGCGCACTGGTCCCCGTCGAAGGCCTCGTCGTCGACGATTTCACTCGACGCTCCTCGGCAAGTGCACCCCGCACTCCGGAGAGGCGGATGCACCCCTCGCCCTTCGCCGCCTACTAGCCCGAGTTTCCACCTGAAGGCCAAGGACCCACTCCTACTCAGGTGGTGGGTCGGTCCCCCAGTCGTTTGGCGGTCTGGGCCCATCTAACCTAGCCCAGGCGATGTCACCACCTCCTGGGTTTGGCAGAACACGCCCCGGTTACCCAGGGGCGCGGCGAAGCACCCTTGCCGACTCGCGCCGCGATCCCACGCCGACAAACGAGGTCGCCGGCATGCAGAGCACCTGCTGGTCTGTGCCCTGCGAACAGAAAGGGACTGGTGTTCGGTCCCTTGACACAGCTCCCCCTGTGCCACGCACCCTTCGCTTTCGCATCGGGTTGGGTCGCAGCTCTCCCTTTTGACGCAAGGCAGAATGCCGAGCTTGACGTCTGGCACCACGGGAAGGCGGAAAGAGCCACTTGGGAAGGAGAGGCTGTAAGAGACGCTTCACTTCCCCGAGTGAGGACTGCCGCGGCACGCCCGACTGGAAAGCGATACGCCCCAGTGCGAGCCTCCGTGCCTTACGGCGCGCCGGCAACGGGCGGGCCCGCGCCGAAACGCGCCGTCAAGCGACTGACCTCACGCCAGACTCGGGACTCTGTTTGCATGTATTAGCTCTAGAATTACCACAGTTATCCAAGTAACGTGGGTACGATCTAAGGAACCATAACTGATTTAATGAGCCATTCGCGGTTTCACCTTAATGCGGCTTGTACTGAGACATGCATGGCTTAATCTTTGAGACAAGCATATGACTACTGGCAGGATCAACCAGGGAGCTGCGTCAACTAGAGCTGAGCAGCCGGCCGCCCGGGAGTGTGTCCCGGGGGCCCGCGCGAACACGCAAGCGTCCGCTCAATCATTCTGCAAACAGGAGGAGGCTGAGCTCCCCTGCACAATACACCTCGAAACCCTCTCAGGTCCCGGCGGCGCGCAGCGCCGTCCCAAGTACTTGGTCGGGTTCGAGAGAGGCGCAATCGCCCGGAGTTAGGCGAGTAGACGCTTTCGGTGCGACCACCCGTGCTCCCAACTGAGCTTGCCGCTGCCGACAGAGGCCCGGGAGCGTGCTGTCGTGGCATTGCCGGCGGGAGACAACACGCGCCACCTACGGTGACCGGCAGCTCCAACGCCAGCGCCACAGAAGGACAAAAGCCCCACTTGGGTGCCGAAGCGAACTCTCCCAGCACAGCGCACGCGCCAACACATCCGCACAGCTGCGATACAAACCACCAGCGAGAACCGCTGGGGCGACCGAGCAGCAGACGGCGTCGCGGCGCCGAGCGCCGGGCGGCGGCGCATCCTCAACGCACACAGTCCTCAATCGGACCAGCACACTGAAGATGTCCACCGCGCTTCGCACCGGGCCCGCGAGGACCTACTTTGGCCGCACGGCGCCGCGCGCAGGGTGCGCCGGCGCGCAGCTGCGACGCCTGCCGCGTCCGTCGGCCGGCGCGCCTGCCACTGGCCGCCCCCACCAGCCGGCTGTAGCGCGTGCGCCCACGCACCGCGCGGCCAGCACGCCGGGAGGCGCCCCCTCACCGGCCGGGGACGGTCCCACCCAGCCACCGCCGCGTATCGCTTCACACCCAGATGCCGTTCAGTTTCGTCGGCATGGTGGGTATCGCTGGAACAACCGGTTAGTACCTCAACCTATCGTCGCCATCACCGATTCACCCCTAGCGAGAACAACCGCACCACAACAGGTTACCATTTGTTCATTTGCGTAACTTCACCAGAAAACGCAGGCGTCCATCGCCATTTGCAACTTCAACGATTATTGCATGCCTGTGTCAGGTGTCACGCCACACTACGTCTGCCCACATACACGCAACAAAATGTGCACGCCTAGACAATACGTGGAAGGTGGCCCCCGTACGTATGCGATGTCCATTGCTCGAACGACTGTCAACCGGCCTCTGTAGCATGTCGCAGATATGGAACGCGGTGCACCATGCCATCACGGTGTGTGAGGAGAGACGACTAGGTCCGAATACATCAACAGACAGCTCATGCTGATCGCCATCCACGGCGTCCGTTCCTCCCACACGTCTCTATGGCGTACCACACTGCAATCCAGCTCTCATAGGGAGACGACACGTAGCTGCGTGCACAATATTTGCACTGTATGGTCCGCCGTTTTTGGGCGCAGTCGTTGTGCGGTCACACATGTGCCACGATGTATCATTCAGTACATAAGGACGAATGTGCAGTACAGATTGTGGTTCACGCGTACGACATCAGCGGACAGTTGACACAGGCCGCACCACAACGTAGCCTGAGTACGTCGCATGCGAAGGGCATTGAACATGCAAACTTCTCACCAACCAGCTTGCGAAGGCAGGGGGCAAGGTGGGGACGTGGGGAGGGGCGGCATGTACGTCCTGCTGCCATCCACATTACAGTGTACAGCAGGAGCATGTGGAAAGTGAGCAAGACTTGCAAGGTGTTTAACATGAAGCGATACACAGGGGTGCGGGCAGTGCGAGTAGCGAACTATATTGCGAGGGTTGCGGGTGGGCAACACTACAGTAATTGAACGAGTCGTATAACAATTACAGAGCAGG
>NW_025726891.1:30000-32500 GCF_021461385.2 Schistocerca piceifrons | reverse complement strand
CCGCGCTTCGCACCGGGCCCGCGAGGACCTACTTTGGCCGCACGGCGCCGCGCGCAGGGTGCGCCGGCGCGCAGCTGCGACGCCTGCCGCGTCCGTCGGCCGGCGCGCCTGCCACTGGCCGCCCCCACCAGCCGGCTGTAGCGCGTGCGCCCACGCACCGCGCGGCCAGCACGCCGGGAGGCGCCCCCTCACCGGCCGGGGACGGTCCCACCCAGCCACCGCCGCGTATCGCTTCACACCCAGATGCCGTTCAGTTTCGTCGGCATGGTGGGTATCGCTGGAACAACCGGTTAGTACCTCAACCTATCGTCGCCATCACCGATTCACCCCTAGCGAGAACAACCGCACCACAACAGGTTACCATTTGTTCATTTGCGTAACTTCACCAGAAAACGCAGGCGTCCATCGCCATTTGCAACTTCAACGATTATTGCATGCCTGTGTCAGGTGTCACGCCACACTACGTCTGCCCACATACACGCAACAAAATGTGCACGCCTAGACAATACGTGGAAGGTGGCCCCCGTACGTATGCGATGTCCATTGCTCGAACGACTGTCAACCGGCCTCTGTAGCATGTCGCAGATATGGAACGCGGTGCACCATGCCATCACGGTGTGTGAGGAGAGACGACTAGGTCCGAATACATCAACAGACAGCTCATGCTGATCGCCATCCACGGCGTCCGTTCCTCCCACACGTCTCTATGGCGTACCACACTGCAATCCAGCTCTCATAGGGAGACGACACGTAGCTGCGTGCACAATATTTGCACTGTATGGTCCGCCGTTTTTGGGCGCAGTCGTTGTGCGGTCACACATGTGCCACGATGTATCATTCAGTACATAAGGACGAATGTGCAGTACAGATTGTGGTTCACGCGTACGACATCAGCGGACAGTTGACACAGGCCGCACCACAACGTAGCCTGAGTACGTCGCATGCGAAGGGCATTGAACATGCAAACTTCTCACCAACCAGCTTGCGAAGGCAGGGGGCAAGGTGGGGACGTGGGGAGGGGCGGCATGTACGTCCTGCTGCCATCCACATTACAGTGTACAGCAGGAGCATGTGGAAAGTGAGCAAGACTTGCAAGGTGTTTAACATGAAGCGATACACAGGGGTGCGGGCAGTGCGAGTAGCGAACTATATTGCGAGGGTTGCGGGTGGGCAACACTACAGTAATTGAACGAGTCGTATAACAATTACAGAGCAGGTTTAGGCGACAACGTGGGTTACGTTAAGGCGACAACATGGGTTAGGTTAAGGCACAACATGGGTTAGGTTAAGGCACAACATGGGTTAGGTTAAGGCACAACATGGGTTAGGTTAAGGCACAACATGGGTTAGGTTAAGGCACAACATGGGTTAGGTTAAGGCACAACATGGGTTAGGTTAAGGCACAACATGGGTTAGGTTAAGGCACAACATGGGTTAGGTTGAGGCACAACATGGGTTAGGTTGAGGCACAACATGGGTTAGGTTGAGGCACAACATGGGTTAGGTTGAGGCACAACATGGGTTAGGTTAAGGTACAACATGGGTTAGGTTAAGGTACAACATGGGTTAGGTTAAGGTACAACATGGGTTAGGTTAAGGTACAACATGGGTTAGGTTAAGGTACAACATGGGTTAGGTTAAGGTACAACATAGGTTAGGTTAAGGTACAACATAGGTTAGGTTAAGGTACAACATAGGTTAGGTTAAGGTACAACATAGGTTAGGTTAAGGTACAACATAGGTTAGGTTAAGGTACAACATAGGTTAGGTTAAGGTACAACATAGGTTAGGTTAAGGTACAACATAGGTTAGGTTAGGTTAGGTTAGGTTACACGTTGTTGTACGGAAAGGTGTAGGGGGGGGGGGGCGGGGGCGGCAGGTTCGTTGATAGTGATTATAGTAAGTGAATGCTTGTGACATGATCAGATTTGTCACGTCAGGATGCACCTTTGGCTTATTAGAGGCGGCGCTCCAATTCTATGCTTGTGTGAGACCTGTGTCTTTGACTCATGTCATTGTTTGTGCGCTGTGACAGGAGGTACTATTGTGATGTTGGGTGCACCGTTGTATAGGACATGTGTGGGTGTTGGTGCCTGGTCTGCGCAATGGTGGATGTCGAAAGGCTGGGATATTGTATTTTCCGCACGGACCTCCTGGTCTGGTTGTGATAGTGTGGATTGTGTAATGTGGCGGAGAAGATGCACTGGATGTTGTTCCATGCTGGTGCTTACATATTGTATGTGCGCCTGTTAGAAGCAGAGAGTGGTGCGTGATCAGAGTGTCTGGCTGACGTGTGGTTCCCATTTTGGGCAGACTCTTTCAGCATGTATACGGACAGTTGTGTATATTTGCTGTAGTTTGATGGCTCTGCATTGATTACTAATCAGCGCCGTGTGTACGGGTAATCTGGTTCCAGTCCAAAATGTTCCATCTGTGTACATTAGTGACAAAGACTCCCCCCATGCAGTGGGGCTCGGTCTGTTATAACTCTTCCGCGTAA
>NW_025726891.1:20000-22500 GCF_021461385.2 Schistocerca piceifrons | reverse complement strand
ACTTTAATATACGCTATTGGAGCTGGAATTACCGCGGCTGCTGGCACCAGACTTGCCCTCCAATAGATACTCGTTAAAGGATTTAAAGTGTACTCATTCCGATTACGGGGCCTCGGATGAGTCCCGTATCGTTATTTTTCGTCACTACCTCCCCGTGCCGGGAGTGGGTAATTTGCGCGCCTGCTGCCTTCCTTGGATGTGGTAGCCGTTTCTCAGGCTCCCTCTCCGGAATCGAACCCTGATTCCCCGTTACCCGTTACAACCATGGTAGGCGCAGAACCTACCATCGACAGTTGATAAGGCAGACATTTGAAAGATGCGTCGCCGGTACGAGGACCGTGCGATCAGCCCAAAGTTATTCAGAGTCACCAAGGCAAACGGACCGGACGAGCCGACCGATTGGTTTTGATCTAATAAAAGCGTCCCTTCCATCTCTGGTCGGGACTCTGTTTGCATGTATTAGCTCTAGAATTACCACAGTTATCCAAGTAACGTGGGTACGATCTAAGGAACCATAACTGATTTAATGAGCCATTCGCGGTTTCACCTTAATGCGGCTTGTACTGAGACATGCATGGCTTAATCTTTGAGACAAGCATATGACTACTGGCAGGATCAACCAGGGAGCTGCGTCAACTAGAGCTGAGCAGCCGGCCGCCCGGGAGTGTGTCCCGGGGGCCCGCGCGAACACGCAAGCGTCCGCTCAATCATTCTGCAAACAGGAGGAGGCTGAGCTCCCCTGCACAATACACCTCGAAACCCTCTCAGGTCCCGGCGGCGCGCAGCGCCGTCCCAAGTACTTGGTCGGGTTCGAGAGAGGCGCAATCGCCCGGAGTTAGGCGAGTAGACGCTTTCGGTGCGACCACCCGTGCTCCCAACTGAGCTTGCCGCTGCCGACAGAGGCCCGGGAGCGTGCTGTCGTGGCATTGCCGGCGGGAGACAACACGCGCCACCTACGGTGACCGGCAGCTCCAACGCCAGCGCCACAGAAGGACAAAAGCCCCACTTGGGTGCCGAAGCGAACTCTCCCAGCACAGCGCACGCGCCAACACATCCGCACAGCTGCGATACAAACCACCAGCGAGAACCGCTGGGGCGACCGAGCAGCAGACGGCGTCGCGGCGCCGAGCGCCGGGCGGCGGCGCATCCTCAACGCACACAGTCCTCAATCGGACCAGCACACTGAAGATGTCCACCGCGCTTCGCACCGGGCCCGCGAGGACCTACTTTGGCCGCACGGCGCCGCGCGCAGGGTGCGCCGGCGCGCAGCTGCGACGCCTGCCGCGTCCGTCGGCCGGCGCGCCTGCCACTGGCCGCCCCCACCAGCCGGCTGTAGCGCGTGCGCCCACGCACCGCGCGGCCAGCACGCCGGGAGGCGCCCCCTCACCGGCCGGGGACGGTCCCACCCAGCCACCGCCGCGTATCGCTTCACACCCAGATGCCGTTCAGTTTCGTCGGCATGGTGGGTATCGCTGGAACAACCGGTTAGTACCTCAACCTATCGTCGCCATCACCGATTCACCCCTAGCGAGAACAACCGCACCACAACAGGTTACCATTTGTTCATTTGCGTAACTTCACCAGAAAACGCAGGCGTCCATCGCCATTTGCAACTTCAACGATTATTGCATGCCTGTGTCAGGTGTCACGCCACACTACGTCTGCCCACATACACGCAACAAAATGTGCACGCCTAGACAATACGTGGAAGGTGGCCCCCGTACGTATGCGATGTCCATTGCTCGAACGACTGTCAACCGGCCTCTGTAGCATGTCGCAGATATGGAACGCGGTGCACCATGCCATCACGGTGTGTGAGGAGAGACGACTAGGTCCGAATACATCAACAGACAGCTCATGCTGATCGCCATCCACGGCGTCCGTTCCTCCCACACGTCTCTATGGCGTACCACACTGCAATCCAGCTCTCATAGGGAGACGACACGTAGCTGCGTGCACAATATTTGCACTGTATGGTCCGCCGTTTTTGGGCGCAGTCGTTGTGCGGTCACACATGTGCCACGATGTATCATTCAGTACATAAGGACGAATGTGCAGTACAGATTGTGGTTCACGCATACGACATCAGCGGACAGTTGACACAGGCCGCACCACAACGTAGCCTGAGTACGTCGCATGCGAAGGGCATTGAACATGCAAACTTCTCACCAACCAGCTTGCGAAGGCAGGGGGCAAGGTGGGGACGTGGGGAGGGGCGGCATGTACGTCCTGCTGCCATCCACATTACAGTGTACAGCAGGAGCATGTGGAAAGTGAGCAAGACTTGCAAGGTGTTTAACATGAAGCGATACACAGGGGTGCGGGCAGTGCGAGTAGCGAACTATATTGCGAGGGTTGCGGGTGGGCAACACTACAGTAATTGAACGAGTCGTATAACAATTACAGAGCAGGTTTAGGCGACAACGTGGGTTACGTTAAGGCGACAACATGGGTTAGGTTAAGGCACAACATGGGTTAGGTTAAGGCACAACATGGGTTA
>NW_025726891.1:7500-10000 GCF_021461385.2 Schistocerca piceifrons | reverse complement strand
CGGCTGTAGCGCGTGCGCCCACGCACCGCGCGGCCAGCACGCCGGGAGGCGCCCCCTCACCGGCCGGGGACGGTCCCACCCAGCCACCGCCGCGTATCGCTTCACACCCAGATGCCGTTCAGTTTCGTCGGCATGGTGGGTATCGCTGGAACAACCGGTTAGTACCTCAACCTATCGTCGCCATCACCGATTCACCCCTAGCGAGAACAACCGCACCACAACAGGTTACCATTTGTTCATTTGCGTAACTTCACCAGAAAACGCAGGCGTCCATCGCCATTTGCAACTTCAACGATTATTGCATGCCTGTGTCAGGTGTCACGCCACACTACGTCTGCCCACATACACGCAACAAAATGTGCACGCCTAGACAATACGTGGAAGGTGGCCCCCGTACGTATGCGATGTCCATTGCTCGAACGACTGTCAACCGGCCTCTGTAGCATGTCGCAGATATGGAACGCGGTGCACCATGCCATCACGGTGTGTGAGGAGAGACGACTAGGTCCGAATACATCAACAGACAGCTCATGCTGATCGCCATCCACGGCGTCCGTTCCTCCCACACGTCTCTATGGCGTACCACACTGCAATCCAGCTCTCATAGGGAGACGACACGTAGCTGCGTGCACAATATTTGCACTGTATGGTCCGCCGTTTTTGGGCGCAGTCGTTGTGCGGTCACACATGTGCCACGATGTATCATTCAGTACATAAGGACGAATGTGCAGTACAGATTGTGGTTCACGCGTACGACATCAGCGGACAGTTGACACAGGCCGCACCACAACGTAGCCTGAGTACGTCGCATGCGAAGGGCATTGAACATGCAAACTTCTCACCAACCAGCTTGCGAAGGCAGGGGGCAAGGTGGGGACGTGGGGAGGGGCGGCATGTACGTCCTGCTGCCATCCACATTACAGTGTACAGCAGGAGCATGTGGAAAGTGAGCAAGACTTGCAAGGTGTTTAACATGAAGCGATACACAGGGGTGCGGGCAGTGCGAGTAGCGAACTATATTGCGAGGGTTGCGGGTGGGCAACACTACAGTAATTGAACGAGTCGTATAACAATTACAGAGCAGGTTTAGGCGACAACGTGGGTTACGTTAAGGCGACAACATGGGTTAGGTTAAGGCACAACATGGGTTAGGTTAAGGCACAACATGGGTTAGGTTAAGGCACAACATGGGTTAGGTTAAGGCACAACATGGGTTAGGTTAAGGCACAACATGGGTTAGGTTAAGGCACAACATGGGTTAGGTTAAGGCACAACATGGGTTAGGTTAAGGCACAACATGGGTTAGGTTGAGGCACAACATGGGTTAGGTTGAGGCACAACATGGGTTAGGTTGAGGCACAACATGGGTTAGGTTGAGGCACAACATGGGTTAGGTTGAGGCACAACATGGGTTAGGTTAAGGTACAACATGGGTTAGGTTAAGGTACAACATGGGTTAGGTTAAGGTACAACATGGGTTAGGTTAAGGTACAACATGGGTTAGGTTAAGGTACAACATGGGTTAGGTTAAGGTACAACATAGGTTAGGTTAAGGTACAACATAGGTTAGGTTAAGGTACAACATAGGTTAGGTTAAGGTACAACATAGGTTAGGTTAAGGTACAACATAGGTTAGGTTAAGGTACAACATAGGTTAGGTTAAGGTACAACATAGGTTAGGTTAGGTTAGGTTAGGTTACACGTTGTTGTACGGAAAGGTGTAGGGGGGGGGGGGGGCGGGGGCGGCAGGTTCGTTGATAGTGATTATAGTAAGTGAATGCTTGTGACATGATCAGATTTGTCACGTCAGGATGCACCTTTGGCTTATTAGAGGCGGCGCTCCAATTCTATGCTTGTGTGAGACCTGTGTCTTTGACTCATGTCATTGTTTGTGCGCTGTGACAGGAGGTACTATTGTGATGTTGGGTGCACCGTTGTATAGGACATGTGTGGGTGTTGGTGCCTGGTCTGCGCAATGGTGGATGTCGAAAGGCTGGGATATTGTATTTTCCGCACGGACCTCCTGGTCTGGTTGTGATAGTGTGGATTGTGTAATGTGGCGGAGAAGATGCACTGGATGTTGTTCCATGCTGGTGCTTACATATTGTATGTGCGCCTGTTAGAAGCAGAGAGTGGTGCGTGATCAGAGTGTCTGGCTGACGTGTGGTTCCCATTTTGGGCAGACTCTTTCAGCATGTATACGGACAGTTGTGTATATTTGCTGTAGTTTGATGGCTCTGCATTGATTACTAATCAGCGCCGTGTGTACGGGTAATCTGGTTCCAGTCCAAAATGTTCCATCTGTGTACATTAGTGACAAAGACTCCCCCCATGCAGTGGGGCTCGGTCTGTTATAACTCTTCCGCGTAATATATTTGCCCCACGTTTTTGCGACTGCGAGTGCGAGTGCAACGCGCATGGGGACCGACATGCTGATGGCTCGGTATCGGACGCCGTACAGTGAGCAACGCGATCGCGTCTCTCGCTCGTAAGTGGTACA